>NC_054708.1:90981041-91001041 GCF_016097555.1 Gigantopelta aegis
TTGATTTTAATTACATACAAAATATATCTGACCAAATTTGTTTTAAACACTAGACCTTTGTTCTCAGATTGATCCAGGAACACGTCTAGCTGACCCATAATGACAATAAGCACACCAACGTCACAATAGGCAATGTAAGTGGCTGGGAAATCAAAATATCTCAAGTGCAACAGATTTTTTATGACGTATCTGGTTGTATCATATTTGGCGACCATTATGCAATTTCTGTGAATTTTATGTATGGCCAATTCACAGTGTATGTCCATATATATTGAATTCCTAGCATGGGTATTACGGATAAATAAATGAAACAACACTATATAATAGATACAGTGGACGCGTCCATGACAAATGTTGTAACGTATCTGTTTAAAATCTTGCATAACACAAAAAAATACAGACGCTATACATTCTCAACTATAATATATTATTAAATTGAGGTTTCAACTGGATGTATCATATATTCTGTAAATGAATTAAGGTTCAACCTGCACACATTGTGATCTACATCCAGTTATTATATTCTGGTAATGTGGATCTATGCTTACAAATACGTTACAGTAACGTATCTATCATGGAATTTGCGACAGGTGTTTTAAATTTTCTCCAAAAATATTTTCCCTTGCTTGGTGGCAGAGCACATTTCACTAAATGCACCTATTCAATGACACATTGGGGGACTAAGGAATATGTAAACATATATCACAAAGACAGAAGAAGTATATGCAGTGTTTGATCAACGTTCGATACACATATATCAAATAACAGTAAACGTAGGTCAGGGTGACATGAAAGAGAGCAATCTGCACACTTAGTGGAGAATGGGCCTCCCACCATTTTAAATGTTGGTTGGATACAGGGTCATAGTTATGAATCCATGTTTGATACCTAGTTACTAAATGCTTCTTTAAGAATTCTCAGTCCAGATTATCAGCTCGAGATTCTCCTCCAGACATCTAATCTGTTGTTATCAGCTCGAGATTCTCCTCCAGACATCTAATCTGTTGTTATCAGCTCGAGATTCTCCTCCAGACGTTTAATCTGTTGTTATCAGCTCGAGATTCTCCTCCAGACGTTTAATCTGTTGTTATCAGCTCGAGATTCTCCTCCAGACGTTTAATCTGTTGTTATCAGCTCGAGATTCTCCTCCAGACGTCTAATCTGTTGTTATCAGCTCGAGATTCTCCTCCAGACGTCTAATCCGTTGTTATCAGCTCGAGATTCTCCTCCAGACATCTAATCTGTTGTTATCAGCTCAAGATTCTCCTCCAGACCTCTGATCTGTTGTTATCAGCTCAAGATTCTCCTCCAGACGTCTAATCCGTTGTTATTAGCTCGAGAATCTCCTCCAGACGTCTAATCCATTGTTATCAGCTCGAGATTCTCCTCCAGATGTCTAATCCATTGTTATCAGCTCGAGATTCTCCTCCAGACGTCTAATCCATTGTTATCAGCTCGAGATTCTCCTCCAGACGTCTAATCCGTTGTTATCAGCTCAAGATTCTCCTCCAGACGTCTAATACCGTTATTGTCAGCTCGGGATTCTCCTCCAGACGTCTAATCCGTTATTATCAGCTCGAGATTCTCCTCCAGACATCTAATCCATTGTTATCAGCTCGAGATTCTCCTCCAGACGTCTAATCCGTTATTATCAGCTCGAGATTCTCCTCCAGACGTCTAATCCATTGTTATCAGCTCGAGATTCTCCTCCAGACGTCTAATCCGTTATTATCAGCTCGAGATTCTCCTCCAGACATCTAATCCGTTGTTATCAGCTCGAGATTCTCCTCCAGACATCTAATCTGTTATTATCAGCTTGAGATTCTCTTCCAGACGTCTAATCCGTTCTGTTATTATCAGCTCGAGATTCTCCTCCAGACATCTAATCCGTTATCAGCATGAGATTCTCCTCCAGACATTTAATCCGTTATTATCAGCTCGAGATTCTCCTCCAGACATCTAATCCATTGTTATCAGCTCGAGATTCTCCTCCAGACGTCTAATCCATTGTTATCAGCTCGAGATTCTCCTCCAGACGTCTAATCCATTGTTATCAGCTCGAGATTCTCCTCCAGACGTCTAATCCGTTGTTATCAGCTCAAGATTCTCCTCCAGACGTCTAATACCGTTATTGTCAGCTCGGGATTCTCCTCCAGACGTCTAATCCGTTATTATCAGCTCGAGATTCTCCTCCAGACGTCTAATCCATTGTTATCAGCTCGAGATTCTCCTCCAGACGTCTAATCCGTTATTATCAGCTCGAGATTCTCCTCCAGACGTCTAATCCGTTGTTATCAGCTCGAGATTCTCCTCCAGACATCTAATCCGTTATTATCAGCTCGAGATTCTCCTCCAGACGTCTAATCCATTGTTATCAGCTCGAGATTCTCCTCCAGACATCTAATCCGTTGTTATCAGCTCGAGATTCTCCTCCAGACATCTAATCCGTTGTTATCAGCTCGAGATTCTCCTCCAGACATCTAATCTGTTATTATCAGCTTGAGATTCTCTTCCAGACGTCTAATCCGTTCTGTTATTATCAGCTCGAGATTCTCCTCCAGACATCTAATCCGTTATCAGCATGAGATTCTCCTCCAGACATTTAATCCGTTATTATCAGCTCGAGATTCTCCTCCAGACATCTAATCCATTGTTATCAGCTCGAGATTCTCCTCCAGACGTCTAATCCATTGTTATCAGCTCGAGATTCTCCTCCAGACGTCTAATCCATTGTTATCAGCTCGAGATTCTCCTCCAGACGTCTAATCCGTTGTTATCAGCTCAAGATTCTCCTCCAGACGTCTAATACCGTTATTGTCAGCTCGGGATTCTCCTCCAGACGTCTAATCCGTTATTATCAGCTCGAGATTCTCCTCCAGACGTCTAATCCGTTGTTATCAGCTCGAGATTCTCCTCCAGACATCTAATCCGTTATTATCAGCTCGAGATTCTCCTCCAGACGTCTAATCCATTGTTATCAGCTCGAGATTCTCCTCCAGACGTCTAATCCGTTATTATCAGCTCGAGATTCTCCTCCAGACGTCTAATCCGTTATTATCAGCTCAAGATTCTCCTCCAGACATCTAATCCGTTATTATCAGCTCGAGATTCTCCTCCAGACATCTAATCCGTTGTTATCAGCTCGAGATTCTCCTCCAGACGTCTAATCCGTTGTTATCAGCTCGAGATTCTCCTCCAGACGTCTAATCCGTTGTTATCAGCTCGAGATTCTCCTCCAGACGTCTAATCCGTTGTTATCAGCTCAAGATTCTCCTCCAGACGTCTAATCCGTTGTTATCAGCTCAAGATTCTCCTCCAGACGTCTAATCCATTGTTATCAGCTCGAGAATCTCCTCCAGACGTCTAATCCATTGTTATCAGCTCGAGATTCTCCTCCAGATGTCTAATCCATTGTTATCAGCTCGAGATTCTCCTCCAGACGTCTAATCCATTGTTATCAGCTCGAGATTCTCCTCCAGACGTCTAATCCGTTGTTATCAGCTCAAGATTCTCCTCCAGACGTCTAATACCATTATTGTCAGCTCGGGATTCTCCTCCAGACGTCTAATCCGTTATTATCAGCTCGAGATTCTCCTCCAGACGTCTAATCCATTGTTATCAGCTCGAGATTCTCCTCCAGACGTCTAATCCGTTATTATCAGCTCGAGATTCTCCTCCAGACGTCTAATCTGTTTTTGCTTTATATCGGATGTTCATGGATTATTGCTTTTACTGACTATAACTAAGCCCCAGAATGTCTGCAATCTGTCACACTCACTCCTCTGTCCTCCATAATTACTTTCACTGACTATAACTAAGCCCCAGAGTGTCTGCAATCTGTCACACTCACTCCTCTGTCCTCCATAATTACTTTCACTGACTATAACTAAGCCCCAGAGTGTCTGCAATCTGTCACACTCACTCCTCTGTCCTCCATAATTACTTTCACTGACTATAACTAAGCCCCAGAGTGTCTGCAATCTGTCACACTCACTCCTCTGTCCTCCATAATTACTTTCACTGACTATAACTAAGCCCCAGAGTGTCTGCAATCTGTCACACTCACTCCTCTGTCCTCCATAATTACTTTCACTGACTATAACTAAGCCCCAGAGTGTCTGCAATCTGTCACACTCACTCCTCTGTCCTCCATAATTACTTTCACTGACTATAACTAAGCCCCAGAGTGTCTGCAATCTGTCACACTCACTCCTCTGTCCTCCATAATTACTTTCACTGACTATAACGAAGCCCCAGAGTGTCTGCAATCTGTCACACTCACTCCTCTGTCCTCCATAATTACTTTCACTGACTATAACGAAGCCCCAGAGTGTCTGCAATCTGTCACACTCACTCCTCTGTCCTTCATAATTACTTTCACTGACTATAACTAAGCCCCAGAGTGTCTGCAATCTGTCACACTCACTCCTCTGTCCTCCATAATTACTTTCACTGACTATAACTAAGCCCCAGAGTGTCTGCAATCTGTCACACTCACTCCTCTGTCCTCCATAATTACTTTTACTGACTATAACTAAGCCCCAGAGTGTCTGCAATCTGTCACACTCACTCCTCTGTCCTCCATAATTAGTTTCACTGACTATAACTAAGCCCCAGAGTGTCTGCAATATGTCACACTCACTCCTCTGTCCTCCATAATTAGTTTCACTGACTATAACTAAGCCCCAGAGAGTCTGCAATCTGTCACACTCACTCCTCTGTCCTCCATAATTACTTTCACTGACTATAACTAAGCCCCAGAGTGTCTGCAATCTGTCACACTCACTCTTCTGTCCTCCATAATTACTTTCACTGACTATAACTAAGCCCCAGAGTGTCTGCAATCTGTCACACTCACTCCTCTGTCCTCCATAATTACTTTCACTGACTATAACTAAGCCCCAGAGTGTCTGCAATCTGTCACACTCACTCCTCTGTCCTCCATAATTACTTTCACTGACTATAACTAAGCCCCAGAGTGTGTGCAATCTGTCACACTCACTCCTCTGTCCTCCATAATTACTTTCACTGACTATAACTAAGCCCCAGAGTGTCTGCAATCTGTCACACTCACTCCTCTGTCCTCCATAATTACTTTCACTGACTATAACTAAGCCCCAGAGTGTCTGCAATCTGTCACACTCACTCCTCTGTCCTCCATAATTAGTTTCACTGACTATAACGAAGCCCCAGAGTGTCTGCAATCTGTCACACTCACTCCTCTATCCTCCATCACAATCCGTTTCACAGCCTTAACGTTTTCCTGGGTTTTCGATGTCCATGGCCTTCAGCAGTTTGAATATGGAATATGAAGGAGACTGGTTCTGGTACACGTTGATCATTTGAACATGAATCTCTGAAGGTGTGATGTTTTTCTAATGTTGAAATATTTAATGATAACACTGTGCTTCATTTTGATGTTTTCAGTCCACCAGGATGTAAAACACTAAAAATAGGAAATCTAAACATTACCCCCACCAAACCATCCCCACACCTCCACCCTACCCACTCTCAGACGAAAAATTTAAGAGTTTTGTTCTGTCCTACCCCATATCAAGATAAAAAATCTTGTTTGTGCCCCCTACTAGAGACTACTAAAGATTGTGCCCACCCTCAAAATATTGTTCCTACGAGCCTACATATAGGGCAAACTAACCTAAGTAGGTAGTGTCATGTTCAATGGGAAATACTGCAAATAGCTAATTTTACATTTAATACCTATTTAATATCAATATTTGTTTTCTTTGTGTACACAAGGAAACCAACCCAAACCGCAGCATATTCACATCAATTCTATTATTCAATTACAGTTAATATTTCTGCGACAATCAATTATGAAGTGTTTTTTTTTAACTGAACACCATATCAGAAAAGCCTAACTTGAGGTTGCGAAGACAGTCCATATACATGTAGTAAGAGTATAGCACCCGGTAAGGGGTTGGCTGGTAGATGTCAGGGTGATGAGTGATCATATACGTGTAGTAAGAGTATAGCACCCGGTAAGGGGTTGGCTGGTAGACGTCAGGGTAAGGGGTTGGCTGGTAGATGTCAGGGTGATGAGTGATCATATACGTGTAGTAAGAGTATAGCACCTGGTAAGGGGTTGGCTGGTAGACGTCGGGGTGATGAGTGATCATATACGTGTAGTAAGAGTATAGCATCCGGTAAGGGGTTGGCTGGTAGACGTCAGGGTGATGAGTGATGATATACGTGTAGTAAGAGTATAGCACCCGGTAAGGGGTTGGCTGGTAGACGTCAGGGTGATGAGTGATGATATACATGTAGTAAGAGTATAGCATCCGGTAAGGGGTTGGCTGGTAGACGTCAGGGTGATGAGTGATCATATACGTGTAGTAAGAGTATAGCACCCGGTAAGGGGTTGGCTGGTAGACGTCAGGGTGACGAGTGATCATATACGTGTAGTAAGAGTATAGCACCTGGTAAGGGGTTGGCTAGTAGACATCAGGGTGATGAGTGATGAGTGATCATATACATGTAGTAAGAGTATAGCACCCGGTAAGGGGTTGGCTGGTAGACGTCAGGGTGACAAGTGATCATATACGTGTAGTAAGAGTATAGCACCTGGTAAGGGGTTGGCTGGTAGACATCAGGGTGATGAGTGATGAGTGATCATATACGTGTAGTAAGAGTATAACACCCGGTAAGGGGTTGGCTGGTAGACATCAGGGTGATGAGTAATGATATACGTGTAGTAAGAGTATAACACCCGGTAAGGGGTTGGCTGGTAGACGTCAGGGTGATGAGTGATCATATACATGTAGTAAGAGTATAGCACCCGGTAAGGGGTTGGCTGGTAGACGTCGGGGTGATGAGTGATCATATACATGTAGTAAGAGTATAGCACCCGGTAAGGGGTTGGCTGGTAGACGTCAGGGTGACGAGTGATCATATACGTGTAGTAAGAGTATAGCACCTGGTAAGGGGTTGGCTGGTAGACATCAGGGTGATGAGTGATGAGTGATCATATACGTGTAGTAAGAGTATAGCACCCGGTAAGGGGTTGGCTGGTAGACGTCAGGGTAAGGGGTTGGCTGGTAGATGTCAGGGTGATGAGTGATCATATACTTGTAGTAAGAGTATAGCACCCGGTAAGGGGTTGCCTGGTAGACGTCAGGGTGACGAGTGATCATATACGTGTAGTAAGAGTATAGCACCTGGTAAGGGGTTGGCTGGTAGACATCAGGGTGATGAGTGATGAGTGATCATATACGTGTAGTAAGAGTATAACACCCGGTAAGGGGTTGGCTGGTAGACATCAGGGTGATGAGTGATGATATACGTGTAGTAAGAGTATAGCACCCGGTAAGGGGTTGGCTGGTAGACGTCAGGGTGATGAGTGATCATATACATGTAGTAAGAGTATAGCACCCGGTAAGGGGTTGGCTGGTAGACGTCAGGGTGATGAGTGATCATATACATGTAGTAAAAGTATAGCACCCGGTAAGGGGTTGGCTGGTAGACGTCGGGGTGATGAGTGATCATATACTTGTAGTAAGAGTATAGCACCCGGTAAGGAGTTGGCTGGTAGACGTCGGGGTGACGAGTGATCATATACGTGTAGTAAGAGTATAGCACCCGGTAAGGGGTTGGCTGGTAGACGTCGGGGTGACGAGTGACCATATACGTGTAGTAAGAGTATAGCACCCGGTAAGGGGTTGGCTGGTAGACGTCAGGGTGACGAGTGATCATATACGTGTAGTAAGAGTATAACACACGGTAAGGGGTTGGCTGGTACGTGTAGTAAGAGTATAGCACCCGGTAAGGGGTTGGCTGGTAGACGTCGGGGTGACGAGTGATGATATACGTGTAGTAAGAGTATAGCACCCGGTAAGGGGTTGGCTGGTAGACGTCGGGGTGACGAGTGATGATATACGTGTAGTAAGAGTATAGCACCCGGTAAGGGGTTGGCTGGTAGACGTCGGGGTGATGAGTGATGATATACATGTAGTAAGAGTATAGCACCCGGTAAGGGGTTGGCTGGTAGACGTCGGGGTGATGAGTGATCATATACTTGTAGTAAGAGTATAGCACCCGGTAAGGGGTTGGCTGGTAGACATCAGGGTAAGGGGTTGGCTGGTAGACGTCAGGGTGATGAGTGATCATATACGTGTAGTAAGAGTATAGCACCCGGTAAGGGGTTGGCTGGTAGACGTCAGGGTGACGAGTGATCATATACGTGTAGTAAGAGTATAGCACCTGGTAAGGGGTTGGCTGGTAGACATCAGGGTGATGAGTGATGAGTGATCATATACGTGTAGTAAGAGTATAACACCCGGTAAGGGGTTGGCTGGTAGACGTCAGGGTGATGAGTGATCATATACATGTAGTAAGAGTATAGCACCCGGTAAGGGGTTGGCTGGTAGACGTCGGGGTGATGAGTGATCATATACATGTAGTAAGAGTATAGCACCCGGTAAGGGGTTGGCTGGTAGACGTCAGGGTGACGAGTGATCATATACGTGTAGTAAGAGTATAGCACGTGGTAAGGGGTTGGCTGGTAGACATCAGGGTGATGAGTGATGAGTGATCATATACGTGTAGTAAGAGTATAGCACCCGGTAATGGGTTGGCTGGTAGACGTCAGGGTAAGGGGTTGGCTGGTAGATGTCAGGGTGATGAGTGATCATATACTTGTAGTAAGAGTATAGCACCCGGTAAGGGGTTGGCTGGTAGACATCAGGGTGATGAGTGATGAGTGATCATATACGTGTAGTAAGAGTATAACACCCGGTAAGGGGTTGGCTGGTAGACATCAGGGTGCTGAGTGATGATATACGTGTAGTAAGAGTATAGCACCCGGTAAGGGGTTGGCTGGTAGACGTCAGGGTGATGAGTGATCATATATGTGTAGTAAGAGTATAGCACTCGGTAAGGGGTTGGCTGGTAGACGTCGGGGTGATGTTTGATCATATACTTGTAGTAAGAGTATAGCACCCGGTAAGGGGTTGGCTGGTAGACGTCGGGGTGATGAGTGATCATATACGTGTAGTAAGAGTATAGCACCCGGTAAGGAGTTGGCTGGTAGACGTCGGGGTGACGAGTGATCATATACGTGTAGTAAGAGTATAGCACCCGGTAAGGGGTTGGCTGGTAGACGTCAGGGTGACGAGTGACCATATACGTGTAGTAAGAGTATAGAACCCGGTAAGGGGTTGGCTGGTAGACGTCGGGGTGATGAGTGACCATATAAGTGTAGTAAGAGTATAACACCCGGTAAGGGGTTGGCTGGTAGACGTCAGGGTGACGAGTGACCATATACGTGTAGTAAGAGTATAACACCCGGTAAGGGGTTGGCTGGTAGATGTCGGGGTGACGAGTGATCATATAAGTGTAGTAAGAGTATATCACCCGGTAAGGGGTTGGCTGGTAGACGTCGGGGTGATGAGTGATGATATACGTGTAGTAAGAGTATAGCACCCGGTAAGGGGTTGGCTGGTAGACGTCGGGGTGATGAGTGATCATATACCTGTAGTAAGGGTATAGCACCCGGTAAGGGGTTGGCTGGTAGACGTCGGGGTGATGAGTGATCATATACGTGTAGTAAGAGTATAGCACCCGGTAAGGGGTTGGCTGGTAGACGTCGGGGTGATGAGTGATCATATACATGTAGTAAGAGTATAGCACCCGGTAAGGGGTTGGCTGGTAGACGTCAGGGTGACGAGTGATCATATACGTGTAGTAAGAGTATAGCACCTGGTAAGGGGTTGGCTGGTAGACATCAGGGTGATGAGTGATGAGTGATCATATACGTGTAGTAAGAGTATAGCACCCGGTAATGGGTTGGCTGGTAGACGTCAGGGTAAGGGGTTGGCTGGTAGATGTCAGGGTGATGAGTGATCATATACTTGTAGTAAGAGTATAGCACCCGGTAAGGGGTTGGCTGGTAGACATCAGGGTGATGAGTGATGAGTGATCATATACGTGTAGTAAGAGTATAACACCCGGTAAGGGGTTGGCTGGTAGACATCAGGGTGCTGAGTGATGATATACGTGTAGTAAGAGTATAGCACCCGGTAAGGGGTTGGCTGGTAGACGTCAGGGTGATGAGTGATCATATATGTGTAGTAAGAGTATAGCACTCGGTAAGGGGTTGGCTGGTAGACGTCGGGGTGATGAGTGATCATATACGTGTAGTAAGAGTATAGCACCCGGTAAGGAGTTGGCTGGTAGACGTCGGGGTGACGAGTGACCATATACGTGTAGTAAGAGTATAGAACCCGGTAAGGGGTTGGCTGGTAGACGTCGGGGTGATGAGTGACCATATAAGTGTAGTAAGAGTATAACACCCGGTAAGGGGTTGGCTGGTAGACGTCAGGGTGACGAGTGACCATATACGTGTAGTAAGAGTATAACTCCCGGTAAGGGGTTGGCTGGTAGATGTCGGGGTGACGAGTGATCATATAAGTGTAGTAAGAGTATATCACCCGGTAAGGGGTTGGCTGGTAGACGTCGGGGTGATGAGTGATGATATACGTGTAGTAAGAGTATAGCACCCGGTAAGGGGTTGGCTGGTAGACGTCGGGGTGATGAGTGATCATATACCTGTAGTAAGAGTATAGCACCCGGTAAGGGGTTGGCTGGTAGACGTCGGGGTGATGAGTGATCATATACTTGTAGTAAGAGTATAGCACCCGGTAAGGGGTTGGCTGGTAGACGTCGGGGTGACGAGTGACCATATACGTGTAGTAAGAGTATAGCACCCGGTAAGGGGTTGGCTGGTAGACGTCGGGGTGACGAGTGACCATATACGTGTAGTAAGAGTATAGCACCCGGTAAGGGGTTGGCTGGTAGACGTCGGGGTGACGAGTGACCATATACGTGTAGTAAGAGTATAGCACCCGGTAAGGGGTTGGCTGGTAGACGTCGGGGTGACGAGTGATCATATACGTGTAGTAAGAGTATAGCACCCGGTAAGGGGTTGGCTGGTAGACATCGGGGTGATGAGTGATGATATACGTGTAGTAAGAGTATAGCACCCGGTAAGGGGTTGGCTGGTAGACGTCGGGGTGACGAGTGATCATATACGTGTAGTAAGAGTATAGCACCCGGTAAGGGGTTGGCTGGTAGACGTCGGGGTGACGAGTGATCATATACGTGTAGTAAGAGTATAGCACCCGGTAAGGGGTTGGCTGGTAGACGTCGGGGTGACGAGTGATCATATACGTGTAGTAAGAGTATAGCACCCGGTAAGGGGTTGGCTGGTAGACGTCGGGGTGACGAGTGATCATATACGTGTAGTAAGAGTATAGCACCCGGTAAGGGGTTGGCTGGTAGACGTCAGGGTGACTAGTGATCATATACGTGTAGTAAGAGTATAGCACCCGGTAAGGGGTTGGCTGGTAGATGTCAGGGTGATGAGTGATCATGTAGCCTACTCGAAAGTATTCTCCAAAAGAAACACAACAAGGCTGGGAAGGGTTCGAGGGTTTATTCTCTCTATCACACCATATGCGTGGTTCTTCGCTGTGGGCGATAAACCGTATAGGATGATAACACTACTACATGTACCTGGGCTTCATCCTGTAAGTGCCAAAAGGAAGTCTGAAGATAACGAAAGGCTCAGGAAAAGGAAAAGGCAAAGGCAAGTCGTAAGTATGTAACGTGTACTGTGACGGTCTACACTCAGCGCTGCACAGACCTGACTCAAGATCACGTGACACCAAATACACATAACCATTGGATAGAACCAACCAATGGCTCGTCCCTAGCCAGTATGGCGAGAAACAACCATAAAAGGCTTTGTCTAATGCACCAATATGATATTCTCAACGCAGATTGAGAATATCCTATAATAAAATAAAAATAGAATCCTAAAATAAATAGTAATAGTAATAGATAAAATGTGTTATTTATATACAAACGGCCAAATATTTATTCCCCGTTACATACTCGCCCCCTTGTTGTGAAATGACGTCCTCGTCATTTAATGTCATATGACCCCAGTGAACTTGTAACAATCTGCAGTACTGCATTCACTGCTTCTATCGGCATCCGATCAAATAAGTTCATTGAAGCCATATCTGTGAGAATTTTTACTCTGTCCTTCCAGTCACATCCCAAAGACTTGATCATGGCAAAATTCCCATGTGTCATCCACTTTGGAGGCCATCTCTTCCTAATGGATCATCTTGGAACAGGAACTGGACTCCTAATGTCTTCAGATTCAGACAAAAAATCTGCAACAGGCTCAACCTCTGCCGTCTCATCCGCAACTGTCTCATGGTCTGAACTAGCTACTTCACCTACAAGGGATGTCTCATGATCATCCATTGATGAAGTGCTGTCTATACCCATAACACCAACAGAGTCCCTGTCAGCAGCAGGTGCGGTGCTGGCATCTGTTGGTTCTGTGACTGTTGCTTATGTAACCAGCACAACAGAATCGACTTGAAGATAGTCTTCATCATCCGACGGGGTTGCTCCGTCGTCCAGTTCCGTTGGGGGTATCCTTTCAGCAGTAACTTCAGTTGGCTTTTGTCGCTGTCATTGGGTTGGTCGTCTTGGTTTTGGCGTTGGCACATCTGGAACATCAATAGCTATGGGAAGAGATCCGATTGGTAACAGAAGGTTCCTGTGAAGTGTTCTACTTTTACCTTGTCCATTTTCCTTCCGCACCACAAACACAGGGATATCCTTGTTTGGCTGATCTTGGATAAGGTAAGGTTCCTCTTCCCATCTGTCGGCAATCTTATGCTTACCATCGAATGCCAATCTTCTAACCAAAACTCTGTCGCCGGGTTGCAGGATGGAACCCCGAACTCTGACATCATAGCCCTTCTTCTGATGTTGTCGACTGTGCTCTGCTGCCTTAGACGCCAACCTGTATGATTCTTGCAGTCTTTGTCGTAAAGCTGACGTGTAATCATGTAGATTCTTCTTGTCTTGCATTGGTTCCAGACCCAAGGCAACATCAACAGGCAACCGTGGATTCCTGCCAAACATCAGAACTGTCTGGTACAGTTATAGGCATGCACTAAAGGGGCTACATGGTTGTTCCAGTCAACCTTCTTATCTGGATCCAGGGTCCCAAGCAAAGCATATCCAGTAATGTCCTGTTGAACCGCTCTGTCATTCCATTACCCATTGGATGATATGGCGTTGTCCTTGACTTTTGTATTCCTACGATTGAACACATTTCTTTCAAAAGCTTGCTTTCAAAATTTGCACCTACATCAGTATTACGATATTAATTTTAGTAATTGTTTTGCATTTAATACACATTGCATTGCACAATTCTAAATTTTGTTTTCTTTTGCTGTCTTGCTGAGTACTGTTTCTTGTCAGCTTTTCTTTCTTGACGCACATACATACATACACACTGATACACAGCAGCGCAGATGTGAATGTGTTATTTCAGGTGGTGTTAGTGACACTCCGGCCTTAGAGTTGTAGTTGCCCAAATAGTTTGGGTGTTGTTTACTTTTAAGGCATTTGATCTGGGTGCTAGTTTTAAGTCGTTCTGTCTTATAGTAGTCGGTGCACCCAGGGTGTGTTGCCTGACTCAAGGTGTTTGACGTGTGGATATTTGATGTTTGTGTAATTGACCAAGAGGTGATCACCAGTGATACACCTTGTTCTTGTTTGGAACTGACACTTTCTTTATCAGAAAGTGGCGCAGAGTGAATAGATGCTTGCATAAATCCCTTGTATGTATGCTGTATTTCTTGTTGTATGTAACATTTTTTGTTTTGTTGTATGTACTGTGATGTGTATTGATATTACCTAAATGTGATTTATTTTCTCATAATTTTCATATTGTTTGGATTGTATTTCAGCACTGATACCTTTGCATTGTTGTAGGAAAAGAAAACATTTTGTTTCTCTTGCAGGTGTCATTAATAACGTTACATTTCACTGATTTTCAGGATGGCACAATTTGGAGGTCTGTATGAGGCCAATGGTTTGGAAGATGATACATCTACTTCTGACCATATTACCATGGAAGAGGTTCCAACTTTGCTTTCCACTTTTAACAAACTTGGAATCAAACCCAAGATGGATAGCCCCGAGGACTTCAAAGCTTGGGCTTTAGCTTAAAATGTCTTTATTTAAACATGCTTTCAGTTACTCTGGACCAGTACTTTGGAATAAATTGCCTAAAGCTATCTGATCATCGCCAAATACTGCCGTTTTTAAATATAGACTCAAGAAATATTTTCTAAAATAATATCATTTGTACATTTGTTTATTGCCATATATGTATTTTCTATTTGTTCATAAATGTATGCATTGTAATTCTGTATTGTTTGTACCTGAGGGCCTCAGGGAAGATTAGCTTTTGCTAACTGTGTTACCCTCACTAAATAAAGAATTTATTATTATTATTATTATTATTATGCTGAATCACTAGGAGGAACTGAACTGAAAGAACAGAGACTAGTTGTTAGCACAGTTGAGGTTAGTCAACCACCCAGAATTTCTTTTTTCTCAGGTGACATTGGTGTCAAAGCAGAAAGTTCTTTTGATACTTGGGTTTATGAGATAGATTGTCTTAAAAGAGACAAGAAGCACTCTCATGAGGTGATTACCCAGGCAGTCAAGCGGTCTCTTAAAGGCGATGCGGCTAAGGTTGCAATGCGCCTAGGTTCTGATGCTAGCCTTAGTCAGTTGGTTCATAAGCTACAAAGTATTTATGGGTCTGTTGATGAGGGTGAGGCACTTCTTGGAGAGTTTTACAGCGCTCGGCAACAGGATGGCGAAGATGTTTCGTCTTGGGGTTGTCGAGTAGAGGATTTGTTTTATAAAGCTTTCAAGAGCAACGCAGATCAGATGAATGCCAACCACATGCTGCGAACTAGATTTTGGGGTGGATTACAACAGTGGATCAAGGATTGTAGTGGCCACATCTTTGACAAGATCCAAGATTTTGACAGACTGAGAGTGGAGCTGCGCCGAGTTGAACAGAACCATATGGTTTCTGATTTCATCGGAACGAAGCAAACCACCAAGAAGCCTGTTCCGGTCAAGAGGAGTTTGCTCGCTCCACCTCCACTGTCCGAAACGGAGGGTATCAAGAAACTTGAAGCTATGATGTACCAACTCTCTTCAAAATTCGACAAGTTTGAGACTCAGTTACATGACAGGTCAACCAGAGGTCCCACACCTGATAGACAGCCACTCACTACACCTTCGACTTATAAGGGTGTAAGAACCCATGCCCAGTCTTCTTCAGGCAGAACTCCACAACGTCGAAAGGAGATACAGTGTTGGAAATGTGGACAAGTTGGACACATAGCCATAGGTTGCAGAAATGAGCCTCTGGATTTAAACTGAAGACCACTTTTGTTGGGGAGCAAACAAAAGTTGGCACAGGCAAGTGCTCCAAGGTTTTCTCTTCCATTCCAGAGGGTCTCATTGGTGAAGTGAATGAGGTTTCCGTTGTTGGTGATGGTAATTTGTGTACAGCTTTGTTGGATACAGGTTCCACTGTTTCAACCGTCAGCGAAACCTTTTATTCTGATTATCTCAAGGAAGCAGATATTCATCCTCTGACTGATCTGTTGAATATTGAATGTGCGGACGGTCAGTCATTACCATATAAAGGATATATTGAAATGACTGTGGTGTTACAGGGTTTGACTGATTCACCTAGGTTTTGTTTGTTTTTGGTTGTTCCGGATAGCAGTTACAATGCTAGTGTTCCAATTTTATTGGGAACAAATGTTTTAACCTCTGCTTTAGATGAATGTCGCCAAACTTATGGCGATAGATTTCTACAAGTAGCGGAATTGCGTACACCTTGGTACCTTGCTTTCAGGAGCATTGTGTTACAGGACAAAACACTTTCACGGTTTAAGGGTAGATTAGGTCTGGTTAGGAGTGCACAGAGAGATAGCATTAATATTCCACCTAATTCGACCATTACTATCCCTGGGTACCTGGATAAGAAGATTCCTTACCGGGATACCTGTGCGATGATGGCAACAACAGGGAAATGTGATCATCCAGACTTAGAGGTATCGCCTGTTGTATTTAGGTACCAGTACAGATCCAATTCTCCAGTGGAGGTAAGATTGTCCAATGTAACTACTCAGACCGTTGTTATTCCGTCTAAGGGCCTCTTGTGTGAGATACAGGAAGTAACTTTGGAAGAGGTAGAACAAAAGGAGGAAGATGACGAGTGGAAGATGACGAGTGGTTGCTGCAGAAGATTACTCTCCCTTCACAAGGACTAACTCCAGAGCAGTTGCGGGAGGGGACCAACTTGATTTTAAATTATCAAGATGTCTTTTCTGCAAGTGAGTTCGACATTGGGCACTGTACTAAAGTACAGCACAGAATTGAGCTTATTGACAGTACGCCGTTCAAGCAACAACGTAGGGACTGGGTGTGTTCTTAACACAAGAATACAATTATAACCCAGTCAGGACCCATAACAGTTCAACAGCTTGTGGCCCACAGCTCCGGGACGTAGCTTCACTTGTGGGGGGAGTATGTAGTAGTGTTGGTATAGAGTGCTCCTACTGGCACTGAGAGTCCGTTGTTTGAATCCCCTCAGTGGAGGTTCATTTTTCTGTTACAATCATATACATGTAGTAAGAGTATGGCACCTCGTAAGGGGTTGGCTGGTAGACGTCAGGGTGATGAGTGATCATATACGTGTAGTAAGAGTATAGCACCCGGTAAGGGGTTGGCTGGTAGACGTCAGGGTGACGAGTGATCATATACGTGTAGTAAGAGTATAGCACCTGGTAAGGGGTTGTCTGGTAGACGTCAGGGTGACGAGTGATCATATACATGTAGTAAGAGTGTAGCACCCGGTAAGGGGTTGACGTCAGGCTGACGAGTGATCATATACGTGTAGTAAGAGTATAGCAACCGGTAAGGGGTTGGCTGGTAGACGTCAGGGTGATGAGTGATCATATACGTGTAGTAAGAGTATAGCACCTCATAAGGGGTTGGCTGGTAGACGTCAGGGTGACGAGTGATCATATACGTGTAGTAAGAGTATAGCACCCGGTAAGGGGTTGTCTGGTAGACGTCAGGGTGACGAGTGATCATATACGTGTAGTAAGAGTATAGCACCCGGTAAGGGGTTGGCTGGTAGACGTCGGGGTGACGAGTGATCATATACGTGTAGTAAGAGTATAGCACCTCGTAAGGGGTTGGCTGGTAGACGTCAGGCTGACGAGTGATCATATACGTGTAGTAAGAGTGTAGCAGCTGGTAAGGAGTTGGCTGGTAGACGTCAGGGTGACGAGTGATCATATACGTGTAGTAAGAGTGTAGCACCTGGTAAGGGGTTGGCTGGTAGACGTCAAGGTGACGAGTGATCATATACGTGTAGTAAGAGTATAGCACCCCATAACGTAAGGGGTTAGCTGGTAGACGTCAGGGTGACGAGTGATCATATATGTGTAGTAAGAGTATAGCACCCGGTAAAGGGTTGGCTGGTAGATGTCAGGGTGACGAGTGATCATACACGTGTAGTAAGAGTATAGCACTCGGTAAGGGGTTGGCTGGTAGACGTCGGGGTGATGAGTGATCATATATGTGTAGTAAGAGTATAGCACCCGGTAAGGGGTTGGCTGGTAGACGTCGGGGTGACGAGTGATCATATACGTGTAGTAAGAGTATAACACCCGGTAAGGGGTTGGCTGGTAGACGTCGGGGTGATGAGTGATGTGCTTGAAGAGAGACTATTTTTATGTGGGGTGGTACATCACTGTAGATAGAGAGACTATTTTTATCTGGGGTGGTACATCACTGTAGATAGAGAGACTATTTTCATCACTGTAGATAGAGAGACTATTTTTATGTGGGGTTGTACATCACTGTAGATAGAGAGACTATTTTTATCTGGGGTGGTACATCACTGTAGATGGAGAGACTGTTTTTATCTGGGGTGGTACATCACTGTAGATAGAGAGACTGTTTTTATCTGGGGTGGTACATCACTGTAGATAGAGAGACTGTTTTTATCTGGGGTGGTACATCACTGTAGATAGAGAGACTGTTTTTATCTGGGGTGGTACATCACTGTAGATAGAGAGACTATTTTTATCTGGGGTGGTACATCACTGTAGATAGAGAGACTATTTTCATCACTGTAGATAGAGAGACTGTTTTTATCTGGGGTGGTACATCACTGTAGATAGAGAGACTGTTTTTATCTGGGGTGGTACATCACTGTAGATAGAGAGACTATTTTCATCACTGTAGATAGAGAGACTGTTTTTATCTGGGGTGGTACATCACTGTAGATAGAGAGACTATTTTTATCTGGGGTGGTACATCACTGTAGATAGAGAGACTATTTTTATCTCAGGTGGTACATCACTGTAGATAGAGAGACTATTTTTATCTGGGGTGGTACATCACTGTAGATAGAGAGACTATTTTTAATCTGGGGTGGTACATTATTGTAAAGAGAGACTATCTTTATCTGGGATGGTACATCACTGTAGGTAGAGAGACTATTTTTATCTGGGGTGGTACATCATTGTAGATAGAGAGGCTATTTTTATCTGGGGTGGTACATCATTGTAGATAGAGATACTATTTTTATCACTGTAGATAGAGAGACTGTTTTTATCTGGGGTGGTACATCACTGTAGATAGAGAGACTATTTTTATCTGGGGTGGTATATTATTGTAGATAGAGAGACTATTTTTATCTAGGGTGGAACATCACTGTAGATAGAGAGACTATTTTTATCTGGGGTGGTACATCATTGTAGATAGAGAGACTGTTTTTATCTGGGGTGGTACATCACTGTAGATAGAGAGACTATTTTTATGTGGGGTGGTACATCACTGTAGATAGAGAGACTATTTTTATGTGGGGTGGTACATCACTGTAGATAGAGAGACTATTTTTATCTGGGGTGGTACATCACTGTAGATAGAGAGACTATTTTTATCTGGGGTGGTACATCACTGTAGATAGACTATTTTTATCTGGGGTGGTACATCACTGTAGATAGAGAGACTATTTTCATCACTGTACATAGAGAGACTATTTTTATCTGGGGTGGTACATCACTGTAGATAGAGAGACTAGTTTTTATCTGGGGTGGTACATCACTGTAGATAGAGAGACTATTTTTATCTCAGGTGGTACATCACTGTAGATAGAGAGACTATTTTTATCTGGGGTGGTACATCACTGTAGATAGAGAGACTATTTTTAATCTGGGGTGGTACATTATTGTAAAGAGAGACTATCTTTATCTGGGGTGGTACATCACTGTAGGTAGAGAGACTATTTTTATCTGGGGTGGTACATCATTGTAGATAGAGAGGCTATTTTTATCTGGGGTGGTACATCATTGTAGATAGAGATACTATTTTTATCACTGTAGATAGAGAGACTGTTTTTATCTGGGGTGGTACATCACTGTAGATAGATAGACTATTTTTATCTGGGGTGGTACATCACTGTAGATAGAGAGACTATTTTTATCTGGGGTGGTACATCACTGTAGATAGACTATTTTTATCTGGGGTGGTACATCACTGTAGATAGAGAGACTATTTTCATCACTGTACATAGAGAGACTATTTTTATCTGGGGTGGTACATCACTGTAGATAGAGAGACTAGTTTTTATCTGGGGTGGTACATCACTGTAGATAGAGAGACAATTTTTATCTGGGGTGGTACATCACTGTAGATAGAGAGACTAGTTTTTATCTGGGGTGGTACATCACTGTAGATAGAGAGACTATTTTTATCTAGGGTGGAACATCACTGTAGATAGAGAGACTATTTTTATCTGGGGTGCTACATCATTGTAGATAGAGAGACTAGTTTTTATCTGGGGTGGTACATCACTGTAGATAGAGAGACTATTTTTATCTGGGGTGGTACATCACTGTAGATAGAGAGACTATTTTTAATCTGGGGTGGTACATTATTGTAAAGAGAGACTATCTTTATCTGGGGTGGTACATCACTGTAGATAGAGAGACTATTTTTATGTGGAGTGGTACATCACTGTAGGTAGAGAGACTATTTTTATCTGGGGTGGTACATCA
>NC_054708.1:91006041-91013541 GCF_016097555.1 Gigantopelta aegis
AATCAAATGCGAAATAAGCCTTTCAGTGTAGCGACGGATGGATCCAATGACATGGACAACACGAAGCTGTATCCCGTGACTGTTCGGTAGGTAATAAAAATGAATTGTACAACAAAAAATGGTGGCAACCAATGATTGTATTTCATTTTATATATCTTTTTTAATGCAGATAACTTGCTATGCCCAATCTCCAGGGTTATTGAAACAAATAAAAAGTAAACATTATTCGAAGTAACTATTGGTGCAGTAGTTTTTACTATTAGTATAATCTTAAGTTTAACAGATGACGCGATCAGTCTGGAAATCAGTCATAAATGTCAATCTTGTTGTTTATGTAAGCCAGCTTGGTTGGTATTGGCATCAGCAAAATAAAGAATTAGCTGTCCAAGTTGCATGTCAGTTATATCAAGTAATTAACACTATGCATGCGCATTTGCTACTTGGCCTACGAAGTTATGGAGGGTGCTAAAACAATGTGAATTTGCCCGTGTTATATTTTATTCGAAAAATGTCATTTATTTCGGTGGTATTTTGTTTAAAGGCTTTATTTATTTATTGTTCAATATATGTTGCAGATACTTCGATCACAACTTGGGCATGTTGTTTGTGTACTACTCAACCTGCTCGAATGCTCATAGGATTCGACTGGCCGTAACATCTTCAAGCTAATGGAAAAAGAGTTACAGCGTCGTGAGTTATCGTGGCAGAACTGCCTGAGTTTCGGTGCAGACAACGCATGTATCATGCAGGGGAAACATCAGGGTGTTGCACACTATCTGCATAAAGAGCATAGTGATATGTATATCCTCGGTTGTCCCTGCCATCTGATGCACTTGGCAGCACAAAAAGCCTGCTGCAAGCTGCCAGCATCACTGGATGAGCTGCTAGTTGATATCTTTTATTACCTTGATAAAAGCAGCAAACGTAAACAGTCTCTCCAGTGTTTCCAGCTGTTGAATGGAAAGGGAACGAGAAAGATCTTAAAGCACGTCAGCACACGCTGGCTATCACTAGGCCAAGCAATAACAAGACTGCTCGATCAATGGGAGCCAGTCACCAACCTTTTCAAGTCCGAGCTCGACAAATCGAGGCTGAAAAAGAACAGAACTGCTCTGCATCCGACCAGTGCTGCAGCAAAGGCTACATCAACATCAAAGATTCGATCACACACTCACAGCTCTGCATCCAAGGCTTCTTCATCCACTTCACCCACAAAACAAAAGAAAGACTTTGATTTGAACTCATTTCTGTTTCGTCAAAATGAAGTAGCAAAAACCGCGAAAGACGCAAGTGATAAAAAAAGAGAGAAAGCAAAGGCTAAAGAGTTGCACACACAACTCTCCCCGTCGGTAGGGCTGATCAAGCCAGTCAACAAAGTGGAGAAGGTGCAGCAGCTGATGTCAAATCCATACGTAAAGCTGTATGCACTATTTTTGAAAGCTGTACTGCCCATATTTGACATGGCCAATCAGGCATTACAGAAGGATGAGCCAATGATACACCTATTGCACAACACTCTCACTGATCAATTAAAGGATGTTTTGACGCATTTTGTTGTACCAAATGTGATCCGTCAGAATCAAAATGCCCTACACAAGGTGCCATTTGCAGACAGTAGCTCCCAAGTGCATGATGCCGATCTGTTCATTGGTACAGATACTATGTCATTCATCAATCAGCATAAATCGCAGTTAGACACAAAATCATTCTATGCATCCGTGAGAACATTCTATGTGACAGCAGCAACATACATGGCAAAGAACTTCCCATATGATGACCCAGTCCTGGTAAATGCCTGTGTAGCAAACATAGCAGAGAGGCAGAATGCCAGTTGGGAATCTCTCCGGTAATTCGTGAATTGGTGGAAGTGCTTGTTGCCAGCAGACCTGTCAATGGATCAGCTGCAGACGGAATTCATCAGGTGGCGAGTAAGCACTTTCTCTGACAGCATTCTGACAGCCCGGAATGATGTGGCCTGGGGGCTGATTCAGCAGTTGAAAGATGTCAATGGACAGCCAAAGTTCGCTATGCTTTGCTCTGTGATGCTGGGCATTTTGGTGCTGTTCCACAGCAACGCTGACTGTGAAAGGATTTTTTCATTTGTCACCACCTTCCGACCAAGCATGTCCACCAAAACGCTAAGCAGCTTGTTGGTACACAAAGTGTCCCTCAATGCCAGAGGAACAACATGTTTCCAACAGAAGCATTCTGGAGCTTTTCTGGCTACGGCCAAAAGTGCCACGTACAAAATAAACGTTTTGCTGTTAAACAGTAATATAATACAATGCCTATTAAGGCTTGTGGTGTTAATCTGGTGAAGTTGATGATGTACATAGTATACTTAAATAAAATGTATTAGTTTAAGCATTGTTTTACAGTTTATTTGAAAATGCACCCCATGGTTAATAAATAATTAGTGTCAGGTTTATACGACGGGTCACAATTCACGCAAAAATGATTACTGTTTCCCGTTTTTAAATGTTGGCAGCTATGTGTATGTAGGACTGATTTTGTTTTATGTATCGTATTCTCAGACAAATCACTGTCTTACGTATGTAGGACTGGTTTTGTTTTAGGTGTGATATTCTCAGACAAATCACTGTCTTACGTGTGTAGGACTGATTTTGTTTTAGGTGTCATATTCACAGACAAATCACTGTCTTACGTGTGTACGACTGATTTTGTTTTATGTATCATATTCTCAGACAAATCACTGTCTTACGTGTGTACGACTGATTTTGTTTTATGTATCATATTCACAGACAAATCACTGTCTTACGTGTGTAGGACTGATTTTGTTTTATGTATCATATTCACAGACAAATCACTGTCTTACGTGTGTACGACTGATTTTGTTTTATGTATCATATTCACAGACAAATCACTGTCTTAGGTGTGTAGGACTGTGTTTGTTTTATGTATCATATTCTCAGACAAATCACTGTCTTACGTGTGTAGGACTGATTTTGTTTTATGTATCATATTCTCAGACAAATCACTGTCTTACGTGTGTAGGACTGATTTTGTTTTATGTATCATATTCTCAGACAAATCACTGTCTTACGTGTGTAGGACTGATTTTGTTTTATGTATCATATTCACAGACACATCACTGTCTTACGTGTGTAGGACTGATTTTGTTTTATGTATCATATTCTCAGACAAATCACTGTCTTACGTGTGTAGGACTGATTTTGTTTTATGTATCATATTCACAGACAAATCACTGTCTGATGTGTGTAGGACTGATTTTGTTTTATGTATCATATTCACAGACAAATCACTGTCTTACGTGTGTAGGACTGATTTTGTTTTATGTATCATATTCACAGACAAATCACTGTCTTACGTGTGTACGAATGATTTTGTTTTATGTATCATATTCTCAGACAAATCACTGTCTTACGTGTGTACGACTGATTTTGTTTTATGTATCATATTCTCAGACAAATCACTGTCTTACGTGTGTAGGACTGATTTTGTTTTATGTATCATATTCTCAGACAAATCACTGTCTTACGTGTGTAGGACTGATTTTGTTTTATGTATCATATTCACAGACAAATCACTGTCTTACGTGTGTACGAATGATTTTGTTTTATGTATCATATTCACAGACAAATCACTGTCTTACGTGTGTAGGACTGATTTTGTTTTATGTATCATATTCACAGACACATCACTGTCTTACGTGTGTAGGACTGATTTTGTTTTATGTATCATATTCTCAGACACATCACTGTCTTACGTGTGTACGACTGATTTTGTTTTATGTATCATATTCTCAGACAAATCACTGTCTGATGTGTGTAGGACTGATTTTGTTTTATGTATCATATTCACAGACAAATCACTGTCTTACGTGTGTACGAATGATTTTGTTTTATGTATCATATTCACAGACAAATCACTGTCTTACGTGTGTAGGACTGATTTTGTTTTATGTATCATATTCACAGACACATCACTGTCTTACGTGTGTAGGACTGATTTTGTTTTATGTATCATATTCTCAGACACATCACTGTCTTACGTGTGTACGACTGATTTTGTTTTATGTATCATATTCTCAGACAAATCACTGTCTGATGTGTGTAGGACTGATTTTGTTTTATGTATCATATTCTTAGACAAATCACTGTCTTATCGCTTAAAGATTTTGCTGCTTTTACTTTAAAGTTGGATTACTGGTGAATATATTCCACCAAAAAGAAATACATTGTCTAGTTAATCGGTATTTGTCGAGGTTCTCGGTTGATATTTTTCATATTAAAAAATACTCGTGACGAATCCTCTATTTATCAAACATCCCTTAGCTCATGTTGCTGTTATGACAAATGTCAATTAAGCAATTCGCAGCCCTCGCTGCAGTGACTGGGCAATCATGGATATTATTTTTCAGTTATAATTTATTTAACGTTTATTTAACCAAATGAACTCTTTGGATTCGCTCTGTGGAAAGATATCAACTGTATTTTATTTCCAAATGAAATTGCTAAATGTGAGAAAATTTGAAGAAATGTCAATGTTTGATCATGAAGAAAATCCTCCCCACCCCTCTTCCAATCCAACTGCTAATACAAATTGCATCATTTTATCTACCTTTCATTGTAGTTGTTATTCAACAGTTTTATTCCTTTTTTATATATATATTTAATAGTTAAGAGAATACAACAAATAATTTTACTTCAGTCCAAACCCTAACCCTAACCCTAACCCCCTAACCCTAACCCTAACCCCTAACCCCACCCCTAACCCCTAACCCTAACCCTAACCCTAACCCTAACCCCTAACCCTAACCCTAACCCTAACCCTCTAATCCGAATATACGGGGGTAGCACATAGCCCAGTGGTAAAGCATTCACTTGATGTGTGTTCGGTCTAGGATCGATCCCTGTCGGTGGACCCATTGGGCTATTTCTCGTTCCAGACACTGCTCCATAATTGGTGTAACAAAGGTCATGGTATGTACTATCCTATCTGTGGGATAGTGCATATAGAAGATCCCTTGCTGCTAATTGAAAAGAGCAGCCCATGAAGTGGCGACAGTGGGTTTCCTCCATCAATATCTGTGTGGTCCTTAACCATATGTCCGATGCCATATAACCGTAAATAAAATGTGTTGAGTGCATCGACATAAACCATTTCCTTCCTTCCTTGTAAGCCGAATACTTGTGGAAATCCCACTTGTTTCACTCGGGCTCAATTTAACCATGTAATAGTACATGACTAATAAACGACACCAGTAGCATTATTTCTAGATTTTGTGACAGGCACATTTTTATTTATGACGGGCTCAAATTGATCACCGGGCACCACCAAAAACAGTATTTCAATGTTTGTGTGATAGAGTCATTTTCGCTGGCCAAATTTCAATGGTGAACAATCAGAGACTTTCCGACAGGTGGCGCTCGTGCACTATACACCATTCCAGGTTCTAAATTTGTATTGTCGTAAAGCACCGATCGGTATATCCACTCTATTATTCCCGACCTAATTGTGAGCATGTATGTGACTAAAGAGTAGAACAGCTAAAAATTAAAGTAAATAATAAAAATCTACGAAATTCCGCAGTTGGTAGTTAAAAAAAAAAAATGGAAGAAAAAAAAAGAGAACAAAATGATGTTCAGTCATATCGTCACATATCGTGGGTTTTCCCCAACCATGTAGGCTACTCCCTACCATTCTTACAACTTTCTATCATATATCCACCATGCCAAAACCATTAAATGTGTACATGTTTGACTGATAATATTTGAGTGTTTGCAATAAAAAACGTTAACAGCATTTAATAAAGTTTTAATTTGTAAAACGCCATGTTCCATTCTTCGCTGTTTACTTCCAGGATCTGTTCAATGTTTGTTATCACGATTTAATATGGAGATATACGTGTTTAAAACGACAAATTATTCGTTTGCAGAGTAGTGTAAATTCAACCAAATTTGTCAACATGATTATTTTTAATAAATTATTTCAGTGAAATAAAAAAAAACCCCACCCCAACCCAACCCAAACAAAATTATTAAAGTTATGGTAACACAAATAATATACAGATATATATATATAAATTAGAAATGATAGTGGTATTGTTTTGCAATATTTATAATTTGTTAATGTAAATAATTTAATTTACCTATAAGTCTATAAGCCTATAAGTCGAATTTTTTTCACCCAAAAATTATTTTATAACTTGGGGGGTCGACTTATAAGAGGGTAAAAAAAATGCACCAAAAAATATTACTGTTTTGGGGATTATTTTACAAGTTTTATTGTTGAAGTATGCCATGTATTTATACTCAAATATGTTAATTTGACACATTTATTTTTTATAACCTATTTTTCTTGGCATTAGAACAGTTTTGGTTATGCGAAAAGGCGTACGATCTCACTCACATGCCAAGACAAGTCCACTTAGTTAAATTAACAGTCATCACTAATAGTAAAAATGTAAACAATACTAACTACCTGTTGCCTGAGTTTATTTTGAAATCTGGTCACTGGCATTAATGGTTGTTCAAACAATGTTTTGGCGGTGATTAACTTCATGAATATTACTGAGCTTTCCCTTAAAATAGACTAATCTCTGCAGTTCACTATCTAGAGCAATAGGGACACACATCATTTGGTACAAAAACCAGTGTACTTTCCAGAGTTATCCTCCTTACATGTATTAATATGGCGGCAAAATGTGATACTTTCAGTTTTATCGTAGTGATCTGTTGTCAGTGTTTATAAATAAAGTTGTTGTCTGTGCACAAAACCATCTGTACAGTACTATACAGTAACAGTCAAACAGCTTTCACTCTCTACTAAGGGAATATTTCGTTTTGATGCTATGTAATAATGATAGTTTGATTGGAATAGTCTGATTATATTGCGATGTACAAAACGTGAAAACCGAAGTTTGTAAAATAATTTTCTTTTGTTCAAATATTATTGTTCTCATGTACTGAAAATAAGAAATATTTCAATATTTATAAGTAGTTTTTCATGGGTCGACTTATAAACGGGTCAATAAAAAAATATGTTTTCAGGGCTTGAAATTAGGAACTCGACTTATAGCCGAGATCGACTTACAGGCGAAGATATACGGTATTACATACCCATTAAATCTTACTATATAAATAGTCATGAATACCAAAATGAAATACACTTTTCCGTATTCTACTCAACTGCCGGAACTATGCCGTATTCAACACTACTATTTATAGCACATGGTTACCGGGAATGCCCTTCGCGATATGTAAACAAAGTTGGTGCTTGGTTTGTTTAAAATGCTTCTTTGTGGAAAATTTGAACTGAAAACAGACGAAAACGGTGACAAATATTTACAATTTAATGAGCGCGATACCAAAACTTGAGACGGGAACACTACTAACCAACCAGCTTTTAATCCACAATAGTTAAGGGGCCATCCATAATTTTCAACATTTTTACGAGCGTACAAACCATACACTTTTGACCACCCCCCCCCCCCCCCCCCCCCCCCCAAAAGTGTAC
>NC_054708.1:91021041-91028007 GCF_016097555.1 Gigantopelta aegis
GGAAAGATGCATACCTGGACCACCAACACATACTTACACTTTAGCAAATGAAAAACACGTAATTTTAGTGTTAATAAAAATGCGTGATTATTCCTGCTAACTGGGGGGAGCCATTTTTTGTTTCCAAGGCATCCCGTACAGCTAGCTTGGGGTCGAAGTGACGTCAGCTCCTGATTAACTCCTGTATGCACTGTTTAAACAAAAGCAGTAATGTTCGACAAGGCACTTCTCTTTGATCAACCTGACTTGTAAAACAACATAAATGACGTGATCATATAATAAACTATTTAACTAAATATATTTCAAGTTGCAATAACAGAACGAAATGGGTTTATAGTAGTTAAATAATCCAAAGGAAACATGAACACTGTTAGGCCTGTTGGTATGCTACATTGGAGCAAAAACGACAACCCATGATACCCAAGTGACAATTTTCTTTTCTTTGGAACTACGTAATTGGTCAGTTCTGTGGTTTTAGATGGGAAAGTCCCACTTAATCAATAGTTTTACAGAACTATTTACAGTAATAAACTATGTCCATTACCATTTTAGGGGTGACAGGTAATATTACACAATACCGGTATGTATTTTTGTGTCTAGACAGCCTCAATTAATCGGCTTGTCTGGTTACCAATCAAGTACACACCTGCCAATCAGGAATCACAGGTAGAAGCAACTAACAGCATAGACCCATTAACTAAGAAAACACTCAGTGTATCATTTCACTACGTAGGTTAATGCAAGGACAAAACATGGTATAATTATTTCGACTTGTTGTGTAGCCACTATTTGGTGTTTTATTTTGTATTGAAAAATAATATATATATTTATTGCTGGCTTACTGGGATGTATATTATTACAGATCATTGCATGCATTGTATGAGTTCTAAGACTCATTCCTGACATTAAGCGTTAAGTATTATGTAACCACCAGCTCGCCAGAGGGCATATTCACTGGAATGGAACAAAATGTCTGGGCCCATTATATCTAATAGCCGTCACATTTAACCGTTTTATTAATTAAATATAATAATGTATTTGTAGATATTAAGCAATAATGTGCTTTATATATCGTTGAATATGCATACCAGTCCAAAAGCCTTGCTTAAAGGTAGAGTAAACTCAAACAAGAGATTTATGTGTTGGAAAGATGCATACCTGGACCACCAACACATACTGACACTTTAACAAATGAGTTACTAAAAAAACATGATTATTCCTGCTAACTGGGGGCAGCCATTTTGTTTTGTTTTTGTGACGTCCGGTGGTATAGCTTGGGGTGAAGTGACGTCAGCTCCGTCCATCTGCTCTATGCACAGTGTAAACAAATGCTCTAATTTACAACAAGGCGCTTCGCTTTCATGAACCTGACTTGTAAAACAACATAAAGAAAGAAAAAGAAATGTTTTATTTAACGACGCACTCAGCACATTTTATTTACAGTTATATGGTGTCAGATATATGGTTAAGGACCACACAGATTTTGAGAGGAAACCCGCTGTCGCCACTACATGGGCTACTCTTTCCAATTAGCAGCAAGGGATCTTTTATTTGCGCTTCCCACAGGCAGGATAGCACAAAGCATGGCCTTTGTTGAACCAGTTATGGATCACTGGTCGGTGTAAGTGGTTTACACCTACCCATTGAGCCTTACGGAGCACTCACTTGGGGTTTGAAGTCGGTATCTGGATTAAAAATCCCATGCCTCGACTGGGATCCAAACCCAGTACCTACCAGCCTGTAGACCGATGGCCTAACCACGACGCCACCGAGGCCGGTACAACATAAATGACTTGATAGTATAATAAACTATTTATCTAAATATATTTCAATTTGCAGGTACTGACAGGTACTTCAAACAAAAAGATTAAGTCTTTCTCTTTGATGTCTGACAGGTACTTCAAACAAAAGGATTTAGTATTTCTCCTTGATGTCTGACAGCTAGTACCTCAGTGGAAACGATTAAGTCTTTCCATTTGATGTCTGACATGTATAACACCTTAATGAAAAATATTTAGTCTTTCTCTTTAATGTCTGACAGTACCTCAGTGAAAAAGATGAAGTCTTTCTCCTTGATTTCTGAAGAGTACCTCAATGAACAAGATTTAGTTTTTCTTCTTGTTCAACAGGTACCTCATAGAAAAATATTTAGTTTTTCTTCTGTATGTTCGACAGGTACCTAAAAGAAATTGTTATCAAGGATGTCCAGACTGAAGAGATATGGCACTGTGTTTATGACGAATGGCTCAGCATTGATAAAGGACTGGGGACTCTTCAAGCAGACATCCCTGCCATTGAAGATGCAACTTTTGCAAAGAAGCGTTTCTACCAGTTCATGCACACAACCAGTCGCGACTTCCGCAATGGACACATCTGGATCAGCATCTTCTCCAAACCTCCGACGAGCCGTTTTACACGTATCCAGCGTCTCACGTGTGCTCTCTGTATTCTCCTGTCGACAATGCTCACTGATATCATGTTCCACGGAATTCCACGAGATGATCCCGAGAACCAGATCGATTACGGAGATTTTCACCTTTCATTGGTGGACTTTGTAATCGGAATCGAGAGTGCCCTGATAGTGTTTCCTGTCAATATGACCATCATCTTGTTGTTTAAATTAACCAATCCGAAACCTGACACTGTACTGAAATCAGAGGAACCTGTGGATGACAAGATGAAAGTTAAAGAGGAAAAGGAAAATATATTTTCTAAGTTAAGGTATTAGAAAGTTTAACTAAAATAATTTCTTTGCAATCCTTCATATTTGGTATATGTTCTGATGGAAAGAAATAAGAGTTCACATGGTTTCTGAGGACCAAATTTAATTCACTACTAGTAGATCAATGTGTACATAAAATACAAAGATGAGTTATGGGAATTGAATATCAGTAATGAGCATGCCCCTCATCAACACTTGCATCTTTCCGATATGCTCTGATTGAGGGTACTAATCACACTCACTGTTTGCTGTTACTATTTATGTGATACCTTATTTCCTTCCATCAGTACGTATTACATTACTGCCATCACCATAAGCATAGTATGTGTTGATGCACATATAGGTTACCAGTTAGACCAATTTATCAAGTTTATAATTTTCTCTATTATTACTGTAAAATTACTGTTCTTGTCCAATTAAAACAAAGAACCCAGAGTTTGCAGCTGGTTACAGTTATTGTTCTGTCTCCATGGAAGTGCATTTGCAATCAACAGCTGTATACTTGGGGGGGGGGGGGGGGTCAAAGCATTACACTCCAATTAAAATATAGAACCCAGAGTTTGCAGTTGGTTACAGTTATTGTTCTGTCTCGATGGAAGTGCAGTTGCAATCAACAGCTGTATACTGGGGGGGGGGGGGGGGGGGGGGGTGTCAAAGCATTACACTCCAATTAAAATAAAGAACCCAGAGTTTGCAGCTGGTTACAGTTATTGTTCTGTCTTGATAGAAGTGCGGATTGTCGTGACGATTCGGTGGATGGTGTTGTTGTCCATTTCTGTGAGTAGAATTGCTTGGCAGTAGATCTTCTGACGCTGGTGGGTCACGATGAGTCCTGTCCTGTTCTCTAGTAGCCTGAGTGTGTGGAGCTCGTAGTGGGTCACGATGAGTCCCGTCCTGTTCTCTAGTAGCCTGAGTGTGTGGAGCTCGTAGTGGGTCACGATGAGTCCCGTCCTGTTCTCTAGTAGCCTGAGTGTGTGGAGCTCGTAGTGGGTCACGATGAGTCCCGTCCTGTTCTCTAGTAGCCTGAGTGAGTGGAGCTCGTAGTGGGTCACGATGAGTCCCGTCCTGTTCTCTAGTAGCCTGAGTGAGTGGAGCTCGTAGTGGGTCACGATGAGTCCCGTCCTGTTCTCTAGTAGCCTGAGTGTGTGGAGCTTGTAGTGGCATCCGTCTGGTAGTGGTTTCCATTTCTGTGAGTAGAATCGCTTGGCAGTAGATCTTCTGGCGCTGGTGGGTCACGATGAGTCCCGTCCTGTTCTCTAGTAGCCTGAGTGAGTGGAGCTCGTAGTGGCATCCGTCTGGTAGTGGTTTCCATTTCTGTGAGTAGAATCGCTTGGCAGTAGATCTTCTGGCGCTGGTGGGTCACGATGAGTTCCGTCCTGTTCTCTAGTAGCCTGAGTGAGTGGAGCTCGTAGTGGCATCCGTCTGGTAGTGGTTTCCATTTCTGTGAGTAGAATTGCTTGGCAGTAGATCTTCTGGCGCTGGTGGGTCACGATGAGTCCCGTCCTGTTCTCTAGTAGCCTGAGTGAGTGGAGCTCGTAGCGGGTCACGATGAGTCCCGTCCTGTTCTCTAGTAGCCTGAGTGAGTGGAGCTCGTAGTGGGTCACGATGAGTCCCGTCCTGTTCTCTAGTAGCCTGAGTGAGTGGAGCTCGTAGTGGGTCACGATGAGTCCCGTCCTGTTCTCTAGTAGCCTGAGTGTGTGGAGCTCGTAGTGGGTAACGATGAGTCCCGTCCTGTTCTCTAGTAGCCTGAGTGAGTGGAGCTAGTAGTGGGTCACGATGAGTCCCGTCCTGTTCTCTAGTAGCCTGAGTGAGTGGAGCTCGTAGTGGGTCCCGATGAGTCCCGTCCTGTTCTCTAGTAGCCTGAGTGTGTGGAGCTTGTAGTGGCATCCGTCTGGTAGTGGTTTCCATTTCTGTGAGTAGAATCGCTTGGCAGTAGATCTTCTGGCGCTGGTGGGTCACGATGAGTCCCGTCCTGTTCTCTAGTAGCCTGAGTGAGTGGAGCTTGTAGTGGGTCACGATGAGTCCTGTCCTGTTCTCTAGTAGCCTGAGTGTGTGCAGCTCGTAGTGGTAATGCTTTCCAGTTTTGATTGGAAAACCGGCCCCTCAGCTTCGCTGTATCTGTGGTGTCACCCTGCACGTAGTCATGGAACTGAGTCTTGAGTTTCCCCAAGGCCAAGTGCCAGTCATCCTTGCATGCAGGGGGGTGAGGCTGTCGTGCTGGCTGGACTGAAGATGTTTCTTTCGTCTTTCTAGCCGCCGTCACACCAGCAACATCCACATGCGGCTCAGTGGGAGCAGTCTGTATAGTCGACCACTGAACCAGAGCAGGCATGGGCATGGAAGTAGAGACTGGAGGCAGCGGCAGTGACTGGGCCATGGCAGTGTCCACCTGGTTGTACGTAGCGTTGGAGGTCATCTAAGCCGGTGGCGTCGCCTTCCTCTTCAGTGAAATAGTGGGGGGCGGTGACGCAGAAGGGACCACTGCTGGCGGTTGTGCCTCTCGCTTTGGTCCCCCCTGAGCCACCCCTGGCGCACGTTCCTTCTTCCTTCCTCCTCTTCTAGTCTTCTTCGTCGCCATACACCAAAGTCACAGTTGTCCGTAACCCGGTGTACGCGACGCAAAACTCCAGCATGGGTCCAAAGTTTGCAATCAGGTGGGGGGGGGGGGGGGGGCAAGTCAAGAGCGCAGGCTGAAACATTGTTGTCAAAGCTCGGAATGGGGGTCAAGGCATTACACTCCAATTAAAACAAAGGACCCAGAGTTTGCAGCTGATTACAGTCATTGTCCTGTCTCAATGGAAGTGCTGTTGCAGTCGATCAACACCTGTATACTGGGGGGGGTCAAGGTCATGATGTCGAAGAGGAACAAGCTTGGAAAATAGCTCCACTAGTTATATGTTTTTTCTGCTGAAATCACGACATTGATCTTCGTAGGATTATTACAAAGTCTTTATAAGGTATTTGTGAGTGTAGTGAAACACTTTTTTGTCAAAACTTACTGTCGATATTTTAAGATCATTAGAAAAAACATTTTGAACAAAGCATGAGAAACGATGTTGTGGTAGCCATCTTCGCATCCGACCCAAGCTCGGACCCAAGCCGTGACATGAGGTGTTCACCATAAAATACTTGCAAGCGATTTCGTATCATGCAACGTATAATATGAAAATATATCTAGATCAAACACAGCTGATAAAATCCTACGTTCATAAAGTGATATTAACTAAACTACACTGAATGTCCACACGCACCCATCGAGAACATAATAAAAGAAATCATCCATCTTTGAGTGACTCCAGCTTCGACATGAGTACCGTAGTTCCGAGAAGATTTCTCAAAGGAAAACATCAAATCGACAAGTCACTAAAAAGGTAGGTCAAGAGCAAAATAAGGAAAACGACGAACAGTCATCAATCACATTATATATCAAAAGCAAAACTCAAATAGATATGAATTCGATAATGGCTGAGTTAAACAAAATAAATGAAAAACTTATCACAAAATAAGATTTGAAAACAGAACTTGAAATAACTAAAACTGATATTTTGATGTACATGAACAAGCTATTAGGAAAACTCGAATCACAAAATTTCAGAAGTTGAAAAAGCCAATCTACTAAAAGAGAACCAATCACTTCGAAAGTGGGTAGACAAACTAGATGGAGAGGCTCAGTCCACGATATTTACCAGCCAGCTTGCTTTGAAAACAAATAATGAGTAAGAACAGTATACAAGAAAAAACTCTGTGCTACTTTTCGGTGTAAACGACGAGGATAAGGGGGAAACCGCAGAGTGCACCATTGAGGCTGCAGTAAGTGGTCTGGAGAAGATCGGGGTGAACATATCAACAGCTGACATTAGCACTGCACACCGGATGGGAAAATTTGAGAAAGGGAAATCAAGACCAGTGATTGTGAAATTCATGTCAAGACTGCATAAAAACCAGGCTCTGTATCACAGACGGAAATTGAAAGGAACTGGCATTGGCATCAGTGAAGATCTGACTGCCAAAAATCTGGCATGTTTAAAAAAACCTGCCAGATGTGGAAACCGTGTTAACAGCTTGGACCACAGATGGTAAGTTCTTTGTGAAGCTGAACACTAACGGACTAGTTAAGCGCGTGGATCCCGTGGACTTCTTACAGGAAACTATGTATGATTCACACACGGAACAGGACTGTTATTAGGATATATTTCCCTAGACATTTGTTGCTGATATAATTTACCATTTAAAACAGAGTACAT
>NC_054708.1:91028207-91045586 GCF_016097555.1 Gigantopelta aegis
TCCGTTACAGTGGCTGGTAATTGTCCTGTACTTGTCCGGTCATTGTGCGGTCATTGTGTGTTTTGTCCGCTTTCACCACGTGATAATTTTCTTTCGCTCCATCGGACGTCCGTTAACGCTGTCCGGCAAGGTGTGACAGTAGCATTATGTACATGTATATACTCAAAACACTAATAGCTGTAGTTATAAGACTTAAGGCTTGTGCTATATGATGATAATGGTAGTAGTGGTATAGTGGTGGTGGAAACGGTGGTAATAATAATGATAACAATTATTATTATTGTTATTATTGTTGTTATTATTATTATTCACTGCTATTATTGTTATTATTGATATTATTATTATTATTATAAATATATATTTACTCGTTTTGACTATCATTACCAACATGACAAATAGGACTAACGATACATGAACACCATTATTACATACCTCATTTTGTATTCTCATTATTGAATATTAGGGTCTTGGCAAGCACCAATGACCTACAAGTCATGAGGTCTGTTTTAAGATGTTCTTCATTTCCAGTCTGCTATTCGTTATGTACTTATTTTCATCCTCTTCTGTTTATCCTTTGCTTATCATTTACATAGTTTATATCAGAGAATATTTCCAAGCAAACACTATAACTTTTTAGTAGTTAGATGGCCACCATAGCTACTTTTAAAATTTTAACTCTTAATTATCAAGGCTTAAGGGATCCTCGAAAGAGAAAAGATATTTTGAACTATTTAAAAAATAAAAAATTCAACGTTTACTGTTTGCAAGATACGCATTTTAAAACAGAATTAGAACCATATATTCAGACTCAATGGGAATACAAATGTTTGTTTAGTTCTTATACAGGAAACACAAGAGGTGTTACAATAATGTTTAATAATAATTGTAAAACAGAATTAGAACCATATATTCAGACTCAATGGGGATACAAATGTTTGTTTAGTTCTTATACAGGAAACGCAAGAGGTGTTACAATAATGTTTAATCATAATTGTGAATTTAAAATACACAATACAAAGAAAGACGAATCGGGAAATTTTATTATTGTTGATATAACTATCGAAGGAGAAAGAATAACACTTGTAAACTTATATGGACCAAATGTAGATGACCCTATTTTTTCAAAATATTATAAATTATGTTGAAGAATTTCAGAATGAAAAAATATATAATATGTGGAGATTTCAATTTAGTTTTAAATAAAAAATTAGATACTAAGAACTATAAACATGTTAACCATCCAAAAGCGAAAAAACTAATTTTGGAACTTATAGAAATACTTGATATCAAGGACCCATTTAGAGAATTAAACCCGAATTTAAAACGATATACGTGGAGAAAAAAAACTCCAGTTAAACAAGCTCGATTAGATTATTTCCTAATATCTAATAACTTAATATGTTAATTTTTGTTGAAAAGGTAGATATTGAAAACAGTTATAGGTCAGACCATGCAGCTGTCATTTTGACGTTAAATTTAATTACAATAAAGAAAGGCAGAGGACTTTGGAAATTTAACATTTCATTGTCAACAGATAGAGAAAATGTAAAACTTGTGAAAGAAACAATCAGTAAAGTAAAACGTCAGTATGTAGAGGCACTGATTTTTCTAATTTTTCTCTTTTCCGTTTCATAATGTTACAAATTCCGGGTTTTTCCGTTTCAGTATTAAACAAATTCTGTTTTTGTTTCACTTACACACACACACACACACACACACACACACACACACACACACCGCAATTAATTGCTGGTATATAAATATGCAATGAGGCAAAACATGTCAGTAGTTTGTATTTATTTTTGGTTTAAATTTAAACACAAATACACCATGACACAGACTTCGGACATTTTCGGTTTTCTTTACGATATGATCGGGGAAATAATTACAAACGATCACACTATAAACCACTTCCCTTGTATAATTTATTTTGAACAAAGCCTGGCATACAATATGCAATTACTGCATTTCTTTGTGAGATCGGAAATATGGCAATACCGCAAATGTTAAAAATTAATAAGCAAACATAACATAATATATCTTTCACTTGAATAAATATCGGACAATTTTAGCTCACAATGTTAGTTTTTTCCCGTTAAATCGCCGGGAATAAGCGAAGAAAACACGACTGGTAAAACGTCTAGATACTCTACATTAAACATTTGGCATAACATACAAAGGTACTAGTGTCGTAGCATAGCACAGGCAGATGTCGGTGTCCATAGTTTCTAGTTCGAAAAATAAATTTTAATTAATCAAATGCGCTATTTAAAGTTAAATAATGTTTTGGAAAAAAATCGGGAATTCCGTTTCAGATAAGTATTTCCATGATTCCGTCCGCGATTCCGCGATTGCGGAAAATCAGTGCCTCTAAGTATGCTGTACCTCTTTATGATTTAAACAATTTAAACACTGTTCCCAATGACGAATTACAGTTTGTTATAAACAGTCAGCTTTTTTAGAAATACTTCTCATGGAAATAAGGGGGAAAACTATAGCGTTTTCTGTTTACAAAACAAAAAAGAGAAATGAATTAGAACCAAAAATTTGTGATGAAATAAAAACACTTGAGGGAAATGAAAATATATCTAATGTTTAAATAATTGAAAAGAAAGAAAATGAATTACTAGAATTGAGAAAAGAAAAACTTAAAGGTCATTATATAAGATCAAGATCCAAATGGATTGAAGAAGGTGAAAAACCATCAAAATATTTTTGTAATTTGGAATCTCAAAATTTCTATAGTAAATTGATATCAAAATTAAGATTGGACAATGGAAGAGAAGTTAAGGATCAAGAAGAAATTTAAAAGAAACTAAGTATTTATATCAAAATCTATATTCCGCATCAACTAGACAAAATGATGATATTTTTGAAATGGTGTCTCACTTTAAATTCGATACATTAACAGATGAGGAAGCTGAGGAGCTAGAGGGACAAATAAAATATTCGGAAGTACTTAACTATGTCAAAAATATGAAAAATGAAAAAAGCCCTGGCTCGGATGTGTTTACAGGTGAATTCTTCAAATGTTTCTGGTGTGATATTGGACAGCTTATTGTTCGATCCATTAATTATAGTTATGCTATTAAAGAGATGTCTGAGGTACAAAAATTAGGTATAATTACATGCATTCCAAAACCGAATAAACCCAAAGAGTTTTTAAAGAACTGGCGACCTATAACACTTCTAAACTGCATCTACAAAATGGCCTCTGCTTGTATTGCAAATAGAATAAAAAAGTTCTTGATAAAATAATAGAGATTTTTTAAGGGTAGATATATAGGAGAAAATATAAGATAGATATACAATATTATATTTTACACTGAAATGAATGACATTCCAGGGTTCCTACTTCTAAAAGCTTTCGATTCGATATCATGGTCCTTTATATATAAAACACTAGATATTTTTAATCTTAAAACATTTATTAAAAAGTGGATTAAAACGCTTTATAATAACTCCAGATGAAGTGTAATACAAAACGGGTTTCTGTCTGAATCTATTAAATTAGAAAGAAGCTGTAGGCAAGGTGATCCTCTGTCCCCTTATATATTTATTTATGTGCTGAAATCCTTGGTATCATACAATTGTTAGAAATTCACCTAATATTAAGGGTATTACCAGTGATGGAGAAGTATATTTAATATCACAGTATGCAGACGATACAAGTTTTATTCTCGATGGTAGTCCAGAGTCCCTACACAGTACATTGACAATTTTAGATTATTATGAACAAGTATCAGGGCTAAAAATAAATTATACCAAATCAAAGGCTGTATGGATAGGAAATAAAAAATATTCAAAGGAGGTCTTTCATCATACCAAATGGAAACTAGAATGGGGAGCAGAACAATTTATTTTACTTGGAATTACATTTTCAGTGAATTTAGATAAAATTATTGAACTAAACTACGATTAAAAAATCATGAAAATACAAAAGTTAATAAAAATATACAGTCTACTAGAAGACTAACCGTATTAGGAAGAAGAACAGTTTTAAAATCTTTAATAATACCCAAACTAACCCATTTATTTATAGCATTACCAAACACAGGAGAAACATTGCTAAAACAACTAAACACATTATTTTTTACATTTATCAGGAACGGTGGTTCTGAGAAACTGAAGCGTAGTTTAATAACCCAGAATTATAAAAACCGAGGTATTAATATGATAAATATATATAATTTTATAATAGCGTTAAAAGGTACTTGGATTAGACGAATGTTTAATAGTAATCCAAAGTGGTTTAATCTTTTCAAATCTATTATGCGTTTATCCACAATTGACTTGATTATATACGGTGACCATTTCATAATGAAAAAACAAAAGGAAATATTAAATGTATTCTGGAGAGATACCCTACACAGTTGGCTACAAATAGAACAAAAACAAAATCCGCAAAGTATAGGTGACCTTTTAGGTATTAACATTTGGTACAACAGCAAAATGTGTATAGACAAAAAAAAAAATTTCTATCATAAATACATCGGAAATGGTATTATTTTTATAAGTGATCTATTAAATGAATTAGGAGATTTTATGGTGTATAAAGAATTTATACAAAAATATCAAATAACTACAAACTTTTTACAATAAATGCTGTTAAATATTTTATATATAACTCACATGACCTAACCGACGACACCTTTACTATGTTAAAACATCCAGTTTTCCCTTTTAAGCTAAACATTTTGTTAAAAGATAAACGTGGCTGCAAATATATTAGTCCTGGCTCTGGGGGCCAAGGTCTTCAGAAAAAGTTTGGGTAACACTTCTAGGTTAAGTACGTTTTCTCAGCAGAGCACATTTATGATTTTTGGTTGGCCGCGAAAAGGCTAAAATGGCAATATTAGAGTTTCATGCAATAAATAATTATTTGACACCCACAGATGATTCATTTTGATTTATTTCAATTGTTTGGGTATTACTAACTATATTGTAGCATTATTCATTGCCATAAACCTTGGTTGGGGGTACACAATGACCTTATTTTACATATTTTTACTCGGAAATCGCTTTCGATTTGAAAGTAGCTCAAAGTTTAATGGCTTCTCAGTTAACCAATACTGTAAGCAGAGTTCCACAAATTGGCCAAAAGTTTCTTCATTAAATGCCCAGAGCAATACAGTTTTCAATTTGATACCTCGAATTGCTGGATGATACCCATGGGGCCCATTGTATCCCTACCCCCTAAAATAAACACTTTTAGGGCATTTCGTCAAATGACCATATCTCCTAAAGCAAGTGTCATAAGAAGTTAATCTTTAGTGTCTATAAATATGTTTTGATCCCCAAAAAATTGATTGGTACCATTACTGTGATTTTTTGGAGTTGACCTAATTAGCATAATTCCAAGATGGCATCCAAAATGGCCACGGAATACTGAATTAGACTTAACTTCGCATACAGAAGAACATTTCAAGTGAGATTACTACATTATTAGTGCAAAAGTTTCAAACATACCAAAATACTGCAGAACTCAAGCTAATCTTATCAGACAATTAAATTTTTTACAGGAATTGAGTGATGTTTGCAAAATTTGACCTCAGCCATCCTGCAAGGGCAAATTGAACTGATACACTTATGACATGAGCATATAACTGACCAATTAACCTCAAGGGTTTTCTATTATGTTACAGACATTAATTGACCTTGGTCGTGCTCATAGCCACAATATTGCAGTTTCAGTGATTCAACAGTTCCAGCTGCCTTTACTGAAATCTAAAACCTGCATAGAGGTCACAGAAACTTGTTATAAAACATTTGTGATATGTCGGCACCTTCACCAAATAATGCTCAGCATTGCGAATCATGGCTGTAGAAAGGACTGAATATCTTTTCTTGTTACCTGGTAGAGTACAATGGAGTATTGCTGAGATTCAGAAGTATTTCCACAAAGATGATGACAGATTAGTTTCTCCGGAAGACAGAAGAAGTTTGTTGTTGTTTGAATGCCAGAAAGTCTATATTGGTAGAGGTGTTCCTGGTTCGATGGAACTGTGTTCGATTGGTACAGTATTGGTACGCTTCCTTTTCTCGTTGTCCTTTACTGACGGATCATCCAGGTACATGTCGAACGCATAGTCACATCGGCCAAACTAACGATAAACATCAGAAAATGACATGAAAACTCAGAGGAGTTGGAAAGACCAGTAAAACGAACCTTATGAACAGTGGCCATGATGTCTATAACAAATGACAAGTTTCTCTGATGTGTATATTCATAGTCCTCAGTCTTGAGATGAGTCTCTAATGCTACAGTCACATATCCACCAATTTGGGATAAGCTAGGTGCCCATATGGGCCCAAATTTCTGGGAAAATTTGCAAAATCTCACAGCAGCCGCAAAGGTCCTGTGACTATCCTGCGGGCGACTTGGCGTTCTTTCCTCGCCGTAGGGTGCATTGAAAGCTTTTAGTGCGGAGTTAAAAGTTCCCGATGTGTCGTAAAAATTGTTATTGGCCATAAACCCGTAGACACGTTGTATACAGCATCGCACGAGCCCGGTATGGCCCCCGCAACATTCGTACGGATGGTACTGAATTTCGGGCCCCTCAAATCGTACGGCACACGTACGATTTCCAAGATCATCGTACAAGCATTTTATGATGTCTGTGCGAGTCCCTCACCAGCCCCGTACGATGTGTAAAAATCGTAGAATTATCCTGTGGTACCCTTGCAGCTTACCCACAGGTGCCTCGCGATTGGAGTCGAGAAAACTTCAAACGGCACCATGCGGGCCGTGCTGAATATGTGACTGCTACACATGGATGCCGCAGACCCTTGCGATACCCCCGATTTTCCGAAATCATAGAAATCCGCCATAGGTAGAACAATTTGTACGGGGCCCGGTAGATATGTGACTGTAGCATAACACTTTGAGTAGCTGACTTTTCTTTGGGCTGGTCAACATCCCGTTGTTGAATCTCAAAATAATGAAAACCACCAAAATCAAGCCACAGCAAACAATGACGAAGATAGCGAAGGAGGTGCATATTGTGGAGAAAATGATTAAAATCGCCTGTCATCATGGCCTCACAACAAAGAACCTTTTGAAATATGATGTCACAATCTCTCCTCTCCTGATAAGTGACAACAATATGATGACCAGAACAGGAGGAAATGTTCTGGCCTTCAAAAAAACAAGAAGATTCTTCTGGAGAAACTAATCTATCATCATTTTCATGGAAATACTTCTGAATCTCGGCAGTACCCCACTTTACTCGACCAGGTAACAAGAAAAGATGAGAACTTGCAGCGTGTTATGGTTTACAAAGGCAAAGAAAAATATCTGCCCACCTTCTATCATCGTTTGAAAAAGCTGATTTTCGTATACCCATTCATGTCTTGGATTCTCTTGAGGCAGGACACAAAGTATGTGTCCTAATGTCCAATGATGTAATTGTCGCCCTGCTCTACCACATCGTCGTATTGCTGCAACACGACCTTGGTGAGCTATGGGTACGAACTGGAGTCAACTGGAATGTCAGTCATATGTTCATGTCATAAGTTTATCAGGTCAATTTGCCCTTGCAGGATGGAAATTATGTCTCATTCAGTATTCTGTGGCCATTTTGGACGCCATCTTGGAATTATGCCAATTAGGTCAACTCCAAAAAATCACAGTAATGGTACCAATCAATTATTTGGGGTTAAAAACATATTTATAGACACAAAGATTAACTTCTTGTGACACTTACTTTAGGAGATATGGTCATTTGATGAAATGCCCTAAATGTGTTTATTTTAGGGGGTAGGGATAACATGAGTCCCATGGGTATCAACCAGCAATCCGAGGTATCAAATTGAAAACTGTATTGCTCTGAGCACTTGATGAAAAAACTTTTAGCCAATTTGTGGAACTCTGCTTACAGTATTGGTTGACTGAGAAGCCATTAGACTTTGAGCTACTTTCAAATCGAAAGCGATTTCCGAGTAAAAATATGTAAAATAAGGTCATTTTGTACCTCAAACCTAGGTTTATGACAATGAATAATGCTAAAATATAGTTAGTAACACAAAAACAATTGAAATAAATCAAAATGAATCACCTGGGGGTGTCAAATAATTATTTATTGCATGAAACTCCAATATCGTAATTTCCCTATACGGAAATAACTTATACAAACTTATAAGTGGAATATACTTTACTTATATGCCACTTATAAGTGGCCTATAAGTTACCCATATATTGGTATAAGTGAAGTATCAGTATGTATAAGTATAAGTGAAAAGAATGGTTAACTGATACATCACTGATACTCCACATATATTTCACCTATAAGTGGTTTATCAGTGGTATAAGTGAACTGGAATTAAGACATTTTTTGTTTGTTTCTATAAGTGAAATATAAGTGAACTATTAGTTTGGCGATAGTCCTTTTGCAAAGGAAATGATGTGTTCCAAATGAATGGGGAAAAAACTAAGTCCAAAACATTTTCATGGTTATTTTTTAAAAATTCATAACTTCTCACAGGATTTATCAAATTCACTGGGAACAGTGGCTAAACAACCAAACTTACATGTAACAGAATTTTATAGTATTTTCAATAATAATTAATTTTTTTATTAATATGATGCTATATGATTATAATTATTCCATGCTACCTCCTCACTTAAATAGACCCTCCAGGTTCACCACCTGTCACAATAAATATCTGTAAAATTGTAGCTGCAGGGCAGGGTGTGTGTGTGTGTGTGTGTGTGTGTGTGTGTGTGTGTGGAGGTGAGCTCCATTTCAATGTTTATTACAGTATGGATTTATTTTATCTATTAATGGTAATTTGTATTTACATATAAAAAAAAGTTAATTAACTTTTAAAATTTAAAAAAAAATCAAAAATCAAAAATCAAGAAAAAAAACCCCACAAGAAAACCAAAGACAACAACAATGACATCAGGAATTCAGATAGAACAAGGGATTATTATGAGAAGTGCAAAATCCTGAGATTAATAGCCTTGCCATCTTAGGCAGTATGGTGCAACTTCAAAAGGACTTAATTCAGACACCACTGTGTGGGTCTCCAGCCAGTAGGAGGAAACCAAAGACGAAAACCTAAATGGCAGCACCTGGACATTTTCTTTGTGCACGTGTTTAGTTAAGACTATACCTCATGTCTGTGGAACAAGCCTATCATACAGGAAAACTAATTTGGTAAGTATCTGACTACATGTAGCACCTATTTTTTTTTTTTTAACAGTTCATGTTTTTCATTTAAAAACCATGGATTACAATCATTGTTGGATTTTCAAATAGACAAAATGGAAGCATTCCTTTGTCTGTGTGGAATCATCCCACTATCCCTGATTTCACTAGCCCTGGTACCACTAGCCCTGAAAAATGACCAATTAATGGCTGCCATGGATGTTCCATTTCTTTAGACTACTCCCCTGTACATATAAACTATTAATAAATAAACTGATTAGGTAGACACAATAGATGAGATACCCTTTTAATGCCTCAATTGAAAACGTGGAGTACTTAGTTAATCCTCTTCGTACAATTGAAAATGTGGAGTACTTACTTAATCCTCTTCGTACAATTGAAAACGTGGAGTACTTACTTAATCCTCTTCGTACAATTGAAAACGTGGAGTACTTACTTAATCCTCTTCGTACAATTGAAAACGTGGAGTACTTACTTAATCCTCTTCGTACAATTGAAAACGTGGAGTACTTACTTAATCCTCTTCGTACAATTCCTTTATCTATAAACATGTGTTCTTGTAGGGACCTCTATATATGAATGTGGCAAATGTGACTATACAGATAAATGCTCGCTGTGTGTTATGGCGAAGGTAACCTTTGTAGAGGGTGCCAGAGGCAATAAAGTAGCAATTTTGGATGACTATGTCTTCCATAAGAACGCACAAGTAAAGGCGGGCATGAAATGGAGATGTAGCGAGACTAAGAATTTGAAATGCAATGTGTTTATTGTAGTATCTGAGGGGTTAGTTGTCAAACAGCAGTACGAACACAATCACGCTCCCAATGTTGGTGACATTGACAAACTCGGGCTTGCCTACATTACAACAGAACGGACCCTAGACTCCTACCTCAGTGCCATTGGTCATCTGATGGATAGGAAGTGTTGAACAATCAGTTGCTAAATGTGTCAGTGCTATGACGTATGTTGCATTGTTTGTATGGTTTTGAAATGTCATGTTTTAAATGTATTATTAAAGTGCTATTACAGTGCTATTACCATAAACACTATCGAATAAAACATTTATTTAACTATATTCATTTTTGTAATTACTTATTTGATTTAGTTTGTTTATAATGGGGAGGACAACCGGTGGCAGTAACAGCCAATATGACTGACAATCTGGGGCTAGTGGAACCAGGGCTAGTGGAATCAGGGCTAGTGGGGCTAACTCGTCTGATAAATTCTCTTTATTTATGTTAATACATGTGCATAGACATTTCATTTAGTGAATACAACTATACTAAAAGTTCAAACTAGTGCTGATTATAGTTATTTTGTCACATAAAGGTTTGGTGGTGTTGTTTACATTTAAATATTATAAGTAATTAGTAGTAATTAATTAAAATATACTTGTGGTTTCCCTCTGTTACCAACAAACATGACTTTTCTTTCTTTTTTATGTCAAGGCAAATTTTAAAGTTTTTAAATCCATAATATGGATAATATTATGATCAATTAATAGCTTGGAAGTATTAATAAGTTATAATTTTTAATTATATAATTTTGATCATTGTGACCTGTCCCTCCATTTCCGGTAATGGAGGAAGATTTGACGATTTGTGCCATTGTACATTAAAACAGTTTATGTGATAAAACCAACTTGAAAAGCATCATATATATATATATATGTATATGTATGTATTTTGATTAAATGAACTAAAATAATGTATGTAATGTTCATCAACTTCTGCAATTCACAAACACTGGAAGTCTTTAGATATCACCTTACAAAGGGATTACATAGCTCCACTAATTGGGGCAATAAAATGTCTATATGAGAATGGGAGTTGTCACCTGATCACTTTGTACCTGTCTTATAAAAAGGATGTGTATCTCTACTTCTGGCAGACTGGGAGTAATTAATTTACTTCACACACTGCTAATTAAAAGCCCAAGGGAAATGAAGGCAGTTGTAATGACTGACATTTTAAACAGTAACATGAAAAATATTTGTTAGCTTTTATGTTTGCTTAATACACATATTAATTTTTATAAGCCCAATCATTGCATGTTAATATAATTTACATTAAACTGTTCTAAAGTCAGAATACCTACTGTTTGTTCAGAAAAATAAAGATGCTACAAAGAACACCAAAAGAAAAACCTATGGTCATCATATTTTTTACAAAATGCACAATTAAAATGGATGTTTTCATTTAAAAATAAATATACATTTATATTATTTATAAAATATTTCTTTGCATATACTGTTCAGATATATTAGTGGGTCACTTCAGGAAGAATGAAACACCACTTTGTTAAGACTATTGTGCTTCAATTTTTATGTCTTGCTGACAGTTTACAGATAGGGTGTGGAAGTGCTGTCATACTGTACCGGTGCATAAGAACAATAACTTTTTAAAACAATTATTTGAATTAAATGGGTCATGGAAATTCCCATGATATTCATGGATTTTGAACCTGTTGTTTCACTCTTCTTTTTTCTTGACAAAACATTTGTTATCAGTTGATAGCTTGACCAAAATTGGTGTCCATTTCCATAGGTGGAGACAGGGTCAGTCACATTAATACAGAAATTACCTGAGATAATTGAAATTTGGCCTCCAGGGACAGATTGCTGCCTAATTTCATTTGTTTAATGATGTCACCAGAGCACTGATTAGTTCATCACTGGCTACTGGATGTAAACAATTAAATTGATAATTAATTCTGACCCATAGTATTCAGAGGAAGCTCTCTACATGTTTCAAAAGCAGCAAGTCATCTTTTATATGATCTTACCTCAGACAGGACAAAACATACCACAGCCTTTGATATTCACTTATACTTCACTTATACTTCACTTAATATACAGCGTTTTTGTAAAATATCAGTGAATCACTTATACTTCACTTAATATACAGCGTTTTTGTAAAATATCACTTATACTTCACTTATACTTCACTTAATATACAGCGTTTCTGTGAAATATCAGTGAATCACTTATACTTCACTTATGTTTCACTTACTAGTATACAGCATTTTTTGTAAAATATCAGTGAATCACTTATACTTCACTATACAGCAATGTTTGTAAATATCAGTGAATCACTTATACTTCACCTATACTTTATTTATACAGAAGTTTCTGTTAAATATCAGTGAATCACTTATACTTCACTTATATTTCACTTACCGTATATCTTCGCCTATAAGTCGAATTTTTGTCACCCAAAAATTATTTTATAACTTGGGGGGTCGACTTACATGTATAAGAGGGTAAAAAAATTTCACCCAAAAATATTACCGTTTTGGGGATTATTTTACAAGTTTTATTGTTGAAGTATGCCATGTATTTATACTCAAATATGTTAATTTGACAAATTTATTTTTTATAACCTTTTTTGGGGGCATTAGAACGGTTTTGGTTATGCAGAAAGGCGTGCGATCTCACTCACATGCCAAGAGAACAGTCCACTTAGTTAAAATAACAGTCATCACTAATAGCAAAAATGTAAACAATACTAACTACCTGTTGCCTGAGTTTATTTTGAAATCTGGTCACTGGCATTAATGGTTGTTCAAACAATGTTTTGTCAGTGATTAACTTCATGAATATTATGGAGCTTTCCCTTAAAACAGCTTAGACTGATATCTGCAGTTCACTAGAGCAATAGGGACATACATAAAAACCAGTGTACTTTCCAGAGTTATCCTCCTTACATGTATTAATATGGCGACAAAAAATGTGATTAACTGATGGTTGGACTATACCAATTCAAATCCCATAGGCGACCATGTTAACGTTTGTGTTTAAAAACACTATATGCAATATATCAACCAAACTATGACCCATAAATATCAGTACTACAACCCCTACCTCAAAGTATTAACTGCAGAAAATGGTACCTTTCATGGCTCATTTTTGGTATAACCAGATGTTTTTACAACACCCCTAGTTTCGCACAAAATTTTAGTACTTTTTTTTACATGTACCCCATACATGTTCCAAGCACAAGGCTACTTGACACAGTGGTACTAAATGAATTAAAATTGCATACATTTTTAGCCCAGATGAAACTAATTTTTTTTACAACCAACAACTCACATTTATAACCAATCACAGGACTTGTGGTGTTAACTTCTCTATCAAAAGTTTGGTGCACCTCGAACTTCGACCTAGCCGGAAATTAATTGGTATAGTGCTACCTGATACTTTCAGTTTTATTGTAGTGATCTGTTGTCAGTGTTTATAAATAAAGTTGTTGTCTGTGCACAAAACCATGCTGTACAGTGCCATACGGTAACAGCCAAACAGCTTTCACTATCTACTAAGGGAATATTTCGTTTTGATGCTATGTTACTTGTTTGCGATGTACAAAACGTAAAAACCGAAGTTTGTAAAATAATTTTCTTTTGTTCAAATATTGTACATTATTGTTCTCATGTGCTGAAAATAAGAAATACTTCAATATTTATAAGTTGTTTTTCATGGGTCGACTTATAAATGGGTCAATAAAAAAATATGTTTTCAGGGCTTGAAATTAGGGACTCGACTTATAGCCGAGATCGACTTGCAGGCGAAGATATACGGTATACTTCATTTATAAGTCACTTATATATATGGTTAACACTTCACTTATATGTCACATATACTTTGTATAAGTGATACCTCATTTCCATACAAAATCCTAATCGTTTACTTATAAGTCACTTATACTTGAAAAGTATTAACGACTTCATAACACAGTGATTTGTCTGAGAATATAATACATAAAACAAAACCAGTCCTACATACATAAGACAGTGATTTGTCTGAGAATAGAATACATAAAACAAAACCAGTCCTACATACATAAGACAGTGATTTGTCTGAGAATACGACACATAAAACAAAACCAGTCCTACACACATAAGACAGTGATTTGTCTGAGAATACGACACATAAAACAAAACCAGTCCTACACACATAAGACAGTGATTTGTCTGAGAATACGACACATAAAACAAAACCAGTCCTACACACATAAGACAGTGATTTGTCTGAGAATACGATACATAAAACAAAACCAGTCCTACACACATAAGACAGTGATTTGTCTGAGAATACGACACATAAAACAAAACCAGTCCTACACACATAAGACAGTGATTTGTCTGAGAATATGACACATAAAACAAAACCAGTCCTACACACATAAGACAGTGATTTGTCTGAGAATATAAAACATAAAACAAAACCAGTCCTACATACATAAGACAGTGATTTGTCTGAGAATATAAAGCATAAAACAAAACCAGTCCTACATAAATAAGACAGTGAATTGTCTGAGAATACGATACATAAAACAAGACCAGTCCTACATACATAAGACAGTGAATTGTCTGAGAATACGATACATAAAACAAAACCAGTCCTACATACATAAGACAGTGATTTGTCTGAGAATATAAAACATAAAACAAAACCAGTCCTACATAAATAAGACAGTGAATTGTCTGAGAAAATGATACATAAAACAAGACCAGTCCTACATACATAAGACATTGATTTGTCTGAGAATACGATACATAAAACAAAACCAGTCCTACATACATAAGACAGTGATTTGTCTGAGAATACGATACATAAAACAAAACCAGTCCTACATAAATAAGACAGTGATTTGTCTGAGAATACGATACATAAAACAAAATCAGGCCAACCAAAAATCATAAATGTGCTCTGCTGAGAAAACATACTTAAACTGGCAGTGTTATCCAAACTTTTTCTGAAGGCCTTGGCATATAGAACAAGAAAATGTAAGCTAACTCTCTAAAAGAGAAATGTATACGAACTACCCCCCAGAGCCTATACTATATGTACAATATACTAAACACCCAAACAATAACTCCAAAAGCACAAATAAAGTATGCCAATGAAGGGTTTGTATGTGATGTACAGAAATGGGAAATGTATTATGTTATACCTTTTCATAACGTAAAAGATACAACTTTATCCTGGTTTTAATATAGAATTTTACATAGATCGAATCCTGGCAACTACACGTACATACATTGTTACACATGATCCATTATATAGATAATAATATTTGCAACTTTTGTAATAAGCAAGCGATTATTATTATTTATTTTTTTTTGGGGGGGGGGGGGGGGGGAGAGGGGAGGGTTATTTTGTTCTTTAATTTGTTTTTGTTTGTTTTTACGAAGCTTTGTACACAGTACCACTGCAGGTGTGTGTGCAGGGATTTTAGCATGGGGAGGGGGGTCTACATGGAGGCAAGTGGCGTTTATGGTGAGGGGTTGAGACATGTTCCCCGAAAAATGTATCACCAAAAAAAATTGCTTGTACAAGGAGATGGGCATGCGCCTGCATCGACAAAAAACATTGTGGCACAATCATTTTTGCTTAATACACAACATAATGTTCTGCCTTACTGGAAATTGAAGCCTTGTCTATTTGTTATAGTACGTGTCAATATAAATTACCTCATTGACCTCATTAATGTACATCTAATTTGCAGTTATCAAATTTCGAACATAAAAATATGGCTTGTGCCCCATCCTGTATATATATTATCTGCAGGTATTTAAAAATATTATAGAGGTTTCTCAACTATACCATTAGTATACGGATAGTGATTGGTCACCACTTCGAATGTAGTTGGTGATGCACTAGCAATTTGCTTCCAGTTGTTTACGATTAAACGGCCTGCTATATGTAATACAGTTCATGGCTAATATATAATTTAAAATAATAATAATAATAATAATACTTGTGAGAATGCCGCCATATTTAAGTCACTAACTAGCTAAACTGTTAGTACTGTTACCGAATCATAGTTATTAATTATGCTTATACATGTATGTAACAATAATGGCACATTGATGGTTCAAATACAGATAACACGTTTCCTTCCCACTGTTTCCAGTGACAAGTCCATGCTGTTAGTTTGTGTACTGTCCGTAGTTGGTGTGTATTTATTTAATTTTTTTTAGATAATCTCTCAGCAACTGATAATTTTCTTCATTTATATATACAGTATTCATTCATTCATTCATTCATTCATTCATTCATTCATATATTATAATAATAATAATAATAATATTATTATTATTATTATAGTACTGCAGGGGAAATATTATGCTATTCATATATGGTAGCAGGGTAAAATGGCTATGGCGCAATACCCAAATTTTATTGCAGATTGAAAATGTTTTTTAAGTTAACCTTTTAACAAAATTAATGACTCTTTATTATTACTGTATGATTTTCATAACCCTAAATCGTTGTGACACTGCGGTTATTTGGGGGTTGCCCATCACGCGACTACAAAAATAATACGTCACACCTCTTCTCTCCAAATAGCCATTATTTTTTTCTGAATTGGACCATCGACATAATACAATTATTTTTTACACAATATCAGTAATAAGTGGGTTATGGTAGTTATGTAGATGGTTAAATAAAGTACTTTTAGTGACAAATCAGATGTATACATTTTTAGATAATACTTTGTTATGTCATTAATTAGGTCAACCATCCATGACAGAGCACCTTTAACATCAAATATTATATTTATAGTATGAAAGTACAGAATTTTTTTTTTACATTTTAATATAGAAAAATATATTATTTTTAAAATTTGTAACTATGAATTATTTATTAAACAATGGACCCCCTGGCTTGACCTTTTTAATTAAAGTATTTATAGTAAATATCAATGAGTGATTTTTTAAAATATAAACACAGCTTGCTTGGAAATACAGATACAGTACAAATTATATTCCTTTTATATCTTTTATCTATATATATATAAACACAGCTTGCTTGGAAATAGAGATACAGTACACATTATATTCCTTTTATATCTTTTATCTATATATATATAAACACAGCTTGTTTGGAAATACAGATACAGTACAAATTATATTCCTTTTATATCTTTTATCTATATATATATAAACACGGCTTGCTTGGAAATACAGATACAGTACACATTATATTCCTTTTATATCTTTTATCTATATATATATAAACACAGCTTGCTTGGAAATAGAGATACAGTACACATTATATTCCTTTTATATCTTTTATCTATATATATATATAAACACAGCTTGTTTGGAAATACAGATACAGTACAAATTATATTCCTTTTATATCTTTTATCTATATATATATAAACACAGCTTGCTTGGAAATACAGATACAGTACAAATT